>NC_133620.1:57782667-58082667 GCF_048593235.1 Sminthopsis crassicaudata | reverse complement strand
ACATTCTAGTGGGGGAAGACAACACATAAAAGGAAACCTAAAAGGAAGTTGGGGAAAAGGTTGTTTTGCCTTGAGGCATGGTGGAGAAAATTTGGAGCATGCAGGCTGGAGCAAGATGAAGATGGGATAGGCTGTGACCTTATCCTTAAAATGGAGGTTTTGTGAGGAACCAGCTAACTAGAGGGCCCAAGGATAGAGTAAATTTCTGTGGTGAACAGATTTATATGGCTTGGTAGAATAAGGCCTGTGGAAAGTTAGGAATGCAGCCCAGAAAGGAAGACCTTGTATTTATTCCTTTTGCATTTATGTGTATAGTTGCTATCTCTCTAATGGAATGTAAGCCCCTCAAGAGTAAAAATCGTTTCATTCTTTGTATTAGGATCCGCCAAACCTAATAAAGTTCCAGGCATACTGAGGACCATAATAACTGTTTTTGATTAATTTACAAATTAATTAAAAGCATCAGTTGTAAAGTGACTCAGTACCAGTGTTCTAAGCTATATTTTCAGTTTTAATTAAAACTTATCTCAAATGGTCAAAGGATATAAACAGACAATTCTCAGATGAAGAAATTGAAACAATTTCTAGCTATATGAAAAGATGCTCCAAGTCATTATTAATCAGAGAAGTGAAAATTAAGACAACTCTTGAGATAACACTACATACCTGTCAGATTGGCTAGAATGACAGGGGAAGATAATGCAGAATGTTGGAGGGGATGTGGGAAAACTGGGACACTGATACATTGTTGGTGGAGTTGTGAATACATCCAGCCATTCTGGGGAGCAATTTGGAACTATGCTCAAAGAGTTATCAAACTTTACATATCCTTTGATCCAGCAGTGTCACTACTGGGCTTATATCCCAAAGAGATCTTAGAGAAGGGAAAGGGACCTGTATGTGCAACAATGTTTTGGCAATCCTTTTTATAATAGTGGCCAGAAACTGGGAACTTGAGTGCATGCCCATCAATTGGAGAATGGCTGAATAAATTGTGGTATATGAATGTTATGGAATATTATTGTTCTGTAAGAAAAGACCAGCAGGATGATTTCAGAAAGGCCCAGAGAGACTTACGAACTGATGCTGAGTGAAATGAGCAGGACCAGGAGATCATTATATACTTCAACAACAATACTATATAATAATTAATTCTGATGGATGTGGCCATCTTCAACAATGAGATGAACCAAATCAGTTCCAATAGAGCAGTAATGAACTGAACCAGCTACACCCAAGGAAAAAACTCTGGGAGATGACTATGTACCACTACATAGAATTCCCAATCCCTCAATTTTTGTCTGTCTGCATTTTTTATTTCCTTTACAAGTTAATTATACACTATTTCAAAGTCCAATTCTTTTTGTACAGCAAAAATAACTATTTTGACATGTATACATATATTGTATTTAACTTATACTTTAACATATTTAACATGTATTGGTCAACTTGCCATCTGGGAGGAGGGGAAAAGTTGGAACAAAAAGTTTTGCAATTGTCAATACCAAAAAATTACTTATGCATATATCTTGTAAATAAAAAAGCTATAATAACTTTTAAAAAAGTTTTTTATCTACATGATTTATTAAGATCCCTCATAAATCTGTGCTAATTTACATGGCTAGTTTATGCAGAAAGAAAGAACCCTTATTAGCCATGCCAGGAAAATTAGAATTCAAATTTAGTAGCAAATGTTGTACTTATTTCTTAGTTCGGCATCAGTCATTCAGAAAAGGAATCTGAGGTTTTATTCAGTGTAAAGTCAAGTCAAAAGTATCCTATTTAGAAGATAAATTAAGTGTACAAAAATACTTAAATTTAATGTAAAAATATGAGGAAGAGAGAGCATGAGATCCTAGAAGGGCAAATCCAGAATTGATATTGTGACTTTTAATAAGGAAACCTGATTTCTCTTGATCTAGATAGTTTACACTTTAATAATCTGGATCTGAGGGTATTTTCCTGTGTTGTAGAAACATCACATCAACATGTAGAGAATTGTTCCAGGTCAAGAGTTAAGTGATAAATGTTTGTTCTCTTCTGGTCAAGATGAGACTGATTTCCATTATTTTTAGAGATGGCTAAAGCAGAGAGCATTGGATTCCCAACTTTGATCCCTTAAAACTTAAATATTATTTCCTCTGAACATCACATCAAATCTTTGAAACAACATTTAAAAATTGAATTCTGACATCTACATTTCTTTTATGTACACATTTTTAATGAGGCTTAGATGAGATTTAATTTTGAATTTCTCAAAAGTATGAGCTAATGTAAAGACAAAACTTGCACATTAACTTATAGATTGGGATTTGTGAATTAGAAGCATGTATACTTCCCTTAAATACTTGGGGTGGTTCACTCCAGGTACTATTTAAAACTGAGATAATGCACATAGACATGGTACTTGCATTATAGTTTTTGGTGTGAATAGTAAGGCATTGTATACTTTTATTTTGAGGTGATCATCCCCAAAACTCTTTCACAACTGAAGAATTGATTTGTTTTTAAATTAGCATGCTTTTGCTTTTAAAAATTTCAGTTGCCTTTATGATGGCTCCTTTAAATAAAGCTGAAAGAGGATTTTTTAAATGACTTTTGTATTTTGGCCTTTTTGTTACCAAACATGTTATGGAATTTCACACATCTGTTTCAGAGAGCAGCTCCTCATAGGCTACTGCATTATTTCCCAATGTTAATAGGCCTCATTTATCCTATATAAAAAAAAAAAAAAAAACCACCCTACATTTTCCTACCTGATCAAGTGAGCAAACAATAAGGGTCAGATGTGGCCAACACCCTAACACAAAGCACATGTCTAGCCGTCAGGGTGAAGTAAAGTCATATCAAGATTGCTTGAAGTTATTAATGGCAGTAAAATTTATGCTTCCTCCTGTTTTCCCAATTAAATCAAGAAGCCTTTTTTCTTAAGGTTCTTCTGCAGCATCTGGTTCTAATATGTTGTGTGTGAACATTGCCTGAGGTGTCTCCATTTCTGTATAGTAAAAATTGACTAAAGCACATTAAGTAATAGGTCAATGGAAGGGACTTATTGGCTAGAAAATAGTTGCTATTAAAGGGTTTTTGTCCTTATTCATATTATGGGAATGCATATTTATATAGTCTTTACATTCTTGCTGAAATTTGCTATGATGAAAACCATTACTTAAAGTGCTTCTTTTTATATAACATTTGCTGATCTGGATATAATAAAAGAATGTTACTTAAATAGGCAATAAAATAATGGAAGACATTGTGTTGAAAAGATTTGGAAAAATAACATCATAGCAAAATATGGCAGTTTTACATAGTAAAACACAAATTATTGGATTTCACACAAATGCACATTTAGTTTACTTTTTTAATATGTCTAACTTCTGTCCTTTGATAAGTTTACAAATTCAGTAAATCTTTAGTTTTTAAGTGAAATAATTGGACCCACAAAATATATTATTATTTCAGTCATCTAATGAGAAAATTACCTCTAAAACCTGACATATTCCATATGTGTGTGTGTGTATGTGTGTATGTGATTGACCTACAGATTCCCTGACTTATTCAGGTAATTGTTGACTTAACTATTTTTCTCAATTCTTTCACAGGATAGTATTATGGATCTCAAATGATAAAATGTATGTCTATTACGTGAGAGAGCTCAGTCAACCTTCTTGGTTATTTATATCAGTAGAAACTTGAACATAAAAGGGGAGGGATGGGAATAAGCATTTCTAAATAATAGCTTTTTATTTTCAAAATACATTCAAAGATATAGTTTTCAACATCCACTCTTGCAAAATCTTGTGTTCCAAATTTTTCTCCCTCCCTTCCCCCACTCCATCTCCTAGACAGCAAGTAATACAATATAAGTCAAATATATGCAATTCTTCTATATATATTTCCACATTTATCATGCTGCACAAGAAAAATCAGATCAAAAAGGAAAGAAAACAAAAATCAAGCAAACAGCAACAAAAAAGGTAAAAAAAAACTATGTTGTGATCCATATTCAGTCCTGACAGTCCTCTCTCTGGGTGCAGATGGCTCTCCTCATCCCAGAACCATTGAAACTGGCCTGAATCATCTTGTTGAAAAAAGCCAAGTTCATTAGAATGCTCATCCCTTGTTGTTATGTATAATGTTGTTCTCTCTTCACTCAGTATCAGTTCATGTAAGTCTCTCTAGGTCTTTCTAAAATTATCCTGCTGATCTTTCTTATTGAGCAATAGTAAGAATAAGCATTTCTAAAGCCAATGTAATGTGCCAGTTCTGTGCTGAGCACTGTTTTGGGGGGTTGGGGGTTTTTTATATTATCCCCTTTTTAGAGTTGGTGAAATTGAGGCAAACAGCAGCTAAGTGACTTGTTCAGCGTCAAACAGCTACTTTTAAAAATGTCTAAGGCCAAATTTGAACTCAAGAGTTTAGGTCCAATAGCCCACAAAACAAAAAGCATCTGATTTTTGTATCCAGTTTCAGATCTGCTTTATTAAGCTAAAATACTGCAACTAGTTTGAAAGTAATTATTGCATGGTGAAGAAATCCAAGTAAATGACATGTGTTTGTGGATTTGAATTGAATTTGTTTATAATTTGTTTTTTTAAAAATGAAAATTGAACTTGTCTTTTTAACAAAAAAAAAAAAAAGAATTCCTATTTTATATAGTTCAAAAATTCTTAACTTTCCCTGTATCATGGATCACTTTGGCACTCTGATGAAACCTATGGACCTTTTGTTCAGAATAAGATTTAAATAGGTTTGAAATGCATATGTGTATGTGTACACTTACACACATACAGCTCCATATAATGATATTTATTTTCTAAAAATAATTGCATTAAATAGTTGTTCCAGTCTTGATTAATCCAAGAATATTATTACTTTAGTATTGCTCCATTTTGATACAGATGTGCTCATATTGCCACACTGCTCTCATCTGGATTTAAAGTCTTTGTGCACTTCAAAGGGAGTCCTGTATTTAGAAGGCAGACATAGGATGTATAGGAGAATGAGAATCTGGCTAATAACGTGGCCCATAATTTGTGTTCTCACTCTCTTCACAGAGTGTTGGTCTAGGCCTATAGCACAAACGGAAATTTGGTTTAGAGTTCTGGTGTTCAGAACTCATATTTTTACTTGACTGAACTATAAATGAAGAATACAGGTTTCAGAATCCCAAATGTCTTAGAAAATTAGTTGTTGAATGGCCCTTTACTAATCACTTCAAAGCTTGGGGTGGTGGAGAAGGAAGAAACTGAAGACTTTTTGAATTCTGAACCTAATCAGTATGCATCTTGCTTTTTAATTGGCAGAAAATCAGTTTCAAAAGCAGCCCAGGGACCTTAGTTTTGGGTTTTTTCTTCTCCGTTCCAGCTGTTCCAGCTGACCTACAGCTGCAAATTTATTTTAAAAATAAAAAAGAGTTGTTTCTATAAACTCTTAAAATGTATTTTATAACAGCAATAATTCCCACAAAATCATTTACTAGAATTAATGATTGCTTTTGTTAAGGCATTAACTGCCTTCATCTGGGAATGACCAAATTTTCTGGAATGGCTGCAGAAGTGCTAAGATAATTCAGTAACACTTTCAAGCAACGATTCAGTTAATTAATGGTAAATTCCTGTGGAAATCCTATGGAAGTACTTCTGACTTCTGCATTTAATACCCAATGAGTTCATCATAATTTATGTTTATTATCACAAATACCAAAGAATTCCGTAATGACTGGGACATTTATTTTTTATCCTGCCCTTGCTACTTGAGTAGATTTGACTAATCCACAAGTCATTAAGGATCTAGTTCTAAAAACTGTCAATTTTTTTACTGTGTTGCTTGAAATTCGTTTAATCTTTGGTGTTCTGCCAACATACAGACTGTTGGCAAAGTAACATTACTTGTTTGTGCTGCCGTTGGGGTATAATTGATAGTCTATTAGTCATAGGGGAGCCTTTTTTAAAATATCTGCTATTCACAGGAGAATGCTAGCCATTGGGTAGAGTTTGGGGCTCCTAGTGAGGTGTTTTGCAAAGATGAACCTCCATTATTCTTTAAGAAAGCCATTAAATAAGGTTATAAGTATTTATCTTAAATTGTACTTTTAAGAACCAACGTGGATCTTTTTATTCCAAAGATAAGTAAAAGAGTAGTTCATAATTAAGGAGATTAAACCCTAAACCTCATTTTGATCATTTAATCTCTCTTAGAAACTGTTTTATTACTATGTGAAATGAAAAGAAGTAGAATAGGCTTTAAATAACAATTTGCTGACTGCCAAAGAGCCACTACTGTTAGGATTACTAAGTGAGAACTCGGGTTGTCTGGATGGTGACAAGGTGAGAATTCAGGTTTTCTGGACAATTACAAGGTGAGAACTCAGGTTGACTTGATAGAGGGGGCAAGCTCATTGGCTGGGGTGGTTCTTCCCAGAAGCCCTTGCATTATCCCACGCCCATTCTCTGGGAGAATAAAAGAGAGAGCACTGGGCGCAGAGAGCAGATCGGCCTGGAGAAGGATAAGAGCTGGAGGAGATTCAAGGAGAAGACTCTCTGCATTACATCAGGCCTGACGGGGCTCTCTGCAGGAAGGGAAGTCACTTCTAAGGACAAGAATTAACAGCAACTGCCTGGAGACAACGGTTCACTACAGGAAGAAGAATCTGTCTGAGAGATTTGAGTAGACACAGCAGATCTCTTCCCAGAGAGCGATCCAGCAGCTTCTGGAGACGACAGCTCGTTACAATTGGCGCCCAACGTGGGGCAAGGACTTTTGCTTATCCTGACAAGAGGAGCTAGACCAGACCTTCGCAATTTGGCGCCCGAACAGGGACAGATACGGTCCTGATTCCAGTGGAAAAGCCTCCCATCCAGATCTCAGTCTCTCTGACCCAGAACCGTGAGTAACGAGGAAACTTTGTTAAAGATTAAGTGAGTGTGCTAATAGATAAATAAGGAACTTGTTAAGGACTAAACCAGGAATCTCTTATAGCTGAAATGGGGCAAACACCTTCTGTTCAAGGAAAATGTTTAGAGAGCATCATCAAGGTTATGAAAAGCCAAGGATTGATTATAATTTTAGAGGAGATTACTGAACTTTTAAGAACTGTGAAGGTTATATGTCCTTCTTTTTCTCTGGAAGAAGAATTGGATCCAGATGAATGGGAATTAGTAGGAAAGCAATTAGGTGAACACTACAATTCCAGGCCAAACTCAATTTCCAAAGATACAATTCATATATACAATGTAATCCAATTGGCTTTAAACAATGTTATTCTAAAGGAAGAGATGAAGGAGCAAAATGGGGAAGTGTCAACTAAACTAGGTGAAAAGGATGAATCAGATAACAATGAAGTTAAGTACAATTCTGAGCAACAGGAGCACCTCCCATCTCCTCCCTCAATTAACCCTTCATGGGTGGAGCAAGAAGGAGGAGAGGAAGAGGCAGAAACACAAACAGAATTGCCTGTGAAGCAGCCTAAGCCTATGACAAGATTAGAAAAAGCATTGGTTAAAGCTAAGAGAGAAGGACAGGATATAAGTGATTTTATACATGCATATCCTGTGATTGAAAATACTGACTCTGTAGGTAAAAAAAGGAGAAGATATGCACCTTTAGATTTGAATACAATTAAGGATTTGAAAAAAGGTTGTACCCTTTATGGGGCTACATCAGCTTATGTCAAAATGTTACTAGATGGTTTGTCTTATGAAGTCCTAACCCCGAATGATTGGAAATCCATAGCAAGGACATGTCTGGAACCTGGAGAAAATTTATTATGGCTTGCGGAATTTCATGAATTATGTAAAATTCAAGTCAGATGCAATTTGGAAATAGGAGTTAACACACAATACACTTTTGAGCACTTGGCTGGTGAAGGTCGGTATGGAGAGAATTCGGAACAGATTAATTATACCATGACAATATATGAACAAATTGCTAAGGCTGCAATAAAAGCTTGGGGTGTCCTTCCTGGACAGAAAGATCGTGGAGAGGCTTTCACTAAAATACAGCAAGGTCCCAATGAACCTTTTGCAGATTTTGTGGGACGTTTGCAAACTGCTGTCAAAAGAACTATTGGAGAAAATTCAGCTACAGAAATAATGACCAGACATCTGGCTAAGGAAAATGCCAATGAGATTTGCAAAAGAATTATATGGGGATTAGACAAAGATGCTCCTTTAGAGGAGATCATAAGACGCTGTGCTACAGTGGGAACAAATGCTTTTTACACCCGGACAATGATGAATGTGGAAAGGCAGGGTCCCTCCTGGCAAGGGACTTCTAGAGAAACTCGGCGATGTTTTCAATGTGGAAAAATTGGGCATCTAAGAGCTCAGTGTAGGTATGGAGATACAGTGAGAAGACAGGGTGAAAGAAGACCTAAAACCCCATGTCCAAAATGCAACAGAGGACTCCATTGGGCATCAGAGTGTAGAATAATTCAGGGAAATGGGATGAGGGGCCCAGGTCCAGGACCCCAGGCAAAAAAGACTTGGGACATGATGGCAGCTAATGCTACACCCAAAGAACCTTTAGAAGGTCAGGACTATGATTTAATCAACTAGCAGAAAAGCAATCACATGGCAGAAAGGGATTACCTGATAAGTGAGTCAAAAGGCAATCAGATTGCAAAAATGGATTACACTTGGGGAGAATACAGGCCTTTTAAACCAACAGGGCTGTGCCCAGTGCAAACAACTCCAATGTAATTGTCAGATGATGAGAAGAGATTTAGAAAGTGGTAAATAGAAGGAAATTAGATAGGTTAACTGCCTGGGGGAGAGGGTTTGCTTGTATTTCTTCAGCAGGAGAAGGAATCAGATGGGTGCCAACAAGTCATATTCGCCTTGTCCATCAGAGAGAGACAGAAAAAGAGAAAGGCCTCAAAATAAAGGAGAAGATCTAAGAAACATCTGACACTGAAAGAGCATGGATAATAAGACTGTTAAAGAACTTTAAAAACCAGCAGGAATCATTGGACTTCCTCACACAAGATGAGACTAATGGACAATGGACTTATGGACATTTATAAATTTTCAATTTATGATTATGTTATATACTTCTAGCATGTGTTACGTTACTATGTTACTATGTGCTTATGTAATTTATGTAATTATCTGTAATACTTCCCATATTGATGGATTTATGTTTCAAGGTCATGACTGTCCTATGTTCTAAATCAAAAGAAAGGGGGAGATGTTAGGATTACTAAGTGAGAACTCGGGTTGTCTGGATGGTGACAAGGTGAGAATTCAGGTTTTCTGGACAATTACAAGGTGAGAACTCAGGTTGACTTGATAGAGGGGGCAAGCTCATTGGCTGGGGTGGTTCTTCCCAGAAGCCCTTGCATTATCCCACGCCCATTCTCTGGGAGAATAAAAGAGAGAGCACTGGGCGCAGAGAGCAGATCGGCCTGGAGAAGGATAAGAGCTGGAGGAGATTCAAGGAGAAGACTCTCTGCATTACATCAGGCCTGACGGGGCTCTCTGCAGGAAGGGAAGTCACTTCTAAGGACAAGAATTAACAGCAACTGCCTGGAGACAACGGTTCACTACAGGAAGAAGAATCTGTCTGAGAGATTTGAGTAGACACAGCAGATCTCTTCCCAGAGAGCGATCCAGCAGCTTCTGGAGACGACAGCTCGTTACACACTACCATTCCCTGTCCACAGCTGTTGTTAGGGAAGTGAGTACAGGCTAGTTCAGAAACCTTTCCATGTCTTTCCTTCCTGTCCTAAATTGTTCTGTCCTTTCATTCTGTCCTTTTTGGAATCATCTGACAAAAGAAGTACATTTTTGTGATGAAATTTGCTAAGTATTCACATTTAGAAAACATTGTAATTTGAGAATAAAAAGGATTATGTCACATAACTAAGTTGTTGCTAATGTCTAGAATCAGTGAGCTAAGGTTCAGGTTACTATAGTAATTATAATATTTGTTTGTAAAGCCCTTGCTTGCAACATCTTTTCCCCTCAATGTAAACTGCAAATTTCATTGTCTGTGACTGATCTTATTTCATGAGCAATTGAGAAGGGAGACAGTACATGTGTTCAGTCAGTTCTAGATTACTAAAAATTAATTGGTTCTGATCCTAAAAACCTTCAAGATATTTCTACTAAATACATCAGCAACTCTCTGACATGTTCCCTAGCCTTTCCACATAACACTGGGGTCTGAAGCAAGGATAGGGAGGCACTATTTGAAGTCTTCATGCCATACATCATGCCATACAAACTAGATAAAGTAGTCTGAGTACATGAAGAGCTAGAAGTGGAGGGTATCATAGGGAAACATCATAAGATAAATCAAAAGATCTGAAACACTTCCCCCCCAAAAAAAGCTATTCTGTCAAGTATACAAAGTCTTCTACCAAATCTGATGATGGAGGGCACATTAGTCAGGAAAAGCCATCCATGTTTTACCTTTCTTCTTCTACCTGTACATCATGCTTCCTTCTTTGACCATCCTCATTCAGCCTAGAAAATGTGGACTTAAGAACTAGTGGACCAGAAGTCATAAGGCTCCTGTCACTCTCAGAAAAAAACTAGGCACCCAGAGTGATATAGAAGTGCCTAGTCTGGAGGGGCAAGAAAACATTTGAGGGCTAGACCATATTTGGCACAATTGACAGAAAAGGTAATACTGGATTTACTTTTTATTGTCTGTTAAATATATTTTATTCCATAGAGCCAAATACAGCCTTAAAAATTCTCCTCCAACTAGGTATACAAATTCCTTTGGAGAATATATGGAAGAGCATAGGCAAGATATGTTATTGATGGGAAGACATTGATAGATTGCAAAATAACACTTATAGCAATAGCTAGCATTTAATATAACACTTTTTTGTGAAACTCTTTACAGATATGTCATTTAATAGCAGAGATCCATTCAATATTGAAGAAGGAAAAACTTTGTAGCATATAGAATTGCTGCTTAAAGTGACATGGGCCTTCTTAGGCACAGTGAGCTTTCCTTGTTCTAAAGAGCTTCAAAAAGAGGATAATTGTTATAGATGTTATAGGTAGAATTCTTATTTGGGTTTGAATAGAATGACCTCAGAGATTCCTTCTAATTCTGCAATTCTGTGTGTATAGGATGAAAACCTAAGTAGAAAAGATGTCTTCTGCCAACTCATGCCTCTTGTAATGAAGTATAGTAGAATAATGTCTTAATATCTTTTTCAACAAGGTATTTTAAATCTTATCTTGCACAGGGTGCCAATTGGTTTTCCAAGACTTTATAGATGAGGTGCCTTGGAGGATAGAGCTCTTGACTTGAAAATTAGAGAAAAAATTATTTACTTTAACTGCCTCATTTAATCTTCAGTGTTCTTGTAGATGAGTCTAGGATATAAGATTAATTTGCCTCTGGATCCTATCCTGTTAACATGGATGTTTATTGCCCCTTACATACCAAAGTATTTATATGATAACACTTTTGAGGTAGTAAAAAATCTGAAAGCAAAGTTGATTAAGATCAACTGAGAATAGCTAAACAAACTGTAGTACCTGAACGAAATGAAATATTACTATTGTAAAAAAAAAAAAAAAAAACTCAAGATGAATAGAGAAAAGCATGGAAAGATTTAATAAAATGATGCAGGTAAGCAAAATAAAGCAAATAATATACACAATGATGACAACAATAAAAATAACAACAGCCACAAAACAATTAAAAATGAATGTTGTAAAATTACAAAGAACAAGCTTGGCCCCAAAGAAGAGACATGAGAAATACCTCCCCTCACTCCTTTGTAGAGGTGAGGGAGACCACAAATGTGGATGTCAGAATTTTTATTATTGATTAGCTTTGCTGATTTTTTCTGTTTTTCTTCTTTATCCTTTATATAATTGTTTGTTATATGAGATAGCTTTCTAGTGTGAGAAGGGGAAATTAAATTTTGAAATAAAATATGAGGAAAAATTATTTTAAAAAACATACTGATCAGATAATTCAGATGAATCAAATAACTCAGAGAAAAAACTATGTTGGGAGGCACTTTACATTAAAATTATGTAAATTGGTTTTTATGGGAACTACTCATTTTTGTTACTTTTATTCATAGCATTAATGTCTCAGTTTGATTTTAGTACTAAATTTTTCTGTTATCCATTGATCAAGAAACATGATAATCTGCCTTATAAAAGGGAGAATTTCAGAAGTGGAAGATCATCTGGCTCAAATTTTATACTATAAACAAGCAACTAGGAACAAAAGGACTTACCCAGAATCACCTAGTAGTTATAGTCAGAACTAGGACAGTAGCTCAAGTCTTCTGATTTCTGAGTCAATCACTTAACCTCTTATCATACTGAAGCACCATTTTGGGATTCTTTTCTCCAAAACCTCTACTTTAATAAATATCCTTTACCTTGCCTTTATATATCTTTTCCCACTTCTTCTCACTTCTTTCTTTAAAAACCTACACTTATACTTTCCTCTCTAGAGCATTCACCCATTTGAACAATTGGTTCTCTTTCTACCCATTATGATTCCCAACTTGTGAACCTCTTTTTCCAAATTTCTTTCACCATTAACAGCAATACATATTTATTAGCACATAGAACTATACTTTCCACACCGATAATGAATTTTAGTAGAATTTGACTATCATTATAGTCATTTACATTTAAGACTTTCAACTGCTGTAATATTATTGATTCCTCATTTTTCTCCATTACAGCTCAGCAAAGTTATGTTTATTATAAATCACTTTTTTAAAAAAGTATTTTTAGTGTAATGACTAGAAAATAGAAAAATCATTTAATATAATAAAGCCAGGTTAATATAAGATGGACATAGGATTTTGTCTAGTGTCAGGCTTAGTAGGGGTGGAACTAGACATATTTAAAAATGTGTTTTTGACCCCAAATTGAAAACATTTCTGGGAAAAAAAATTAAACATAAAGGAGTTGTTCTTTGTCCAACGTTATCAAAGAGGAGCAAGGCATTGGAATGGGATGCTATGGCATGCAAGTGAATTGAATTTGAGTGAGGGTGGGCTGAGCAAGGTCCCCATTTCACTTTCCCCCTCCAGACCCATCTGGGTGCAGTGGCCAGATAGAGATCAGGACGACTGGATGACTAGAGATGGACTAGATTCAGGGGGAGACCTGTTCCTTTTTTAAGCCAAAGTCTTCAACAGTTGTTAGTTTGACTGAGACTGCTTGTTATTACATTAGAAGTGCTCGTTATTTTGAATGTGTAAGCTAAATTTTGTCTCTATTTTCATGATTCCTCACGTGAAACTCCATCTTCCTCCTCTACAACTTTGCATAGGCTGTTCCCTATCACTGTTCTCTTTTATTTCTCACCTGACTGGTTACCTTTGGACTTCATCATGTACCCTAAGAATTTCATCTTCTTTTAAGATCATATCAACCCTGAAATTCACACCTCATCAGTACCTACTATTCCTAAGTCCCTTTTGTCCATATTAATTGGAGAGAGTAGCTGATGGACAGCTGGAGAACTCCTTCAATATCTTTCATTTAAGGGAGGTATTCAGACTAGCTGTCACTTCATTATGCACCCAACAACAGTGCCTCTGGGCAATGCTTGCATTCCCTCTTTGTCTCCACCCTTAGATTTTGAGCTCCTAGAGAACAGGAACTATATTAATTTTTATTGATCCTCAAACCTGCTATGCCCTCAATGTATCTTGTATTTACCATAGGTAGTTCTAATCTAAAAGGCTGGAATCTCTTAAGTACATTTTTATATAGCCTTTATTTATAGCAGAAAATCACTGTATTAATACAATGCCACTTACTTAGTAACAAATCTTCATTGTGCAATGAAGAAATATTTCATTTTTTTAAGTGATGTATTTTATAGGGAAAGGTACTAGACTAGTTAATTTCATTGAAAGAGGAAACTGTCAAAAGAGGAAACTTCTTTTATTAATGAAGGTCAGCACTTTCTCTACAACTGAAAGTATTAGAGAACTGTCTGGAGCACTGAGAGAGGGACCTTAAGTGACTTATCCTGTATTAGAAACAGTGTGCATCTAAGGCCAGAGACTTGGACCTTTGGGCCTTTTAGTTCTGAGGCTGGCTTTATGAATTTTATATTATTACAAATATAAAGTGATCTGTTGACACTCCATTATTTCCTATATATCAAACTAATAGATTAAATATAGATAATCTTTAAAATTCCTTTCAATTCTAAAATTCTGTAATGAATGGAATTCAAATTATATTGTAGCATATTCTAAAATTAAGTAATTTCGTATTATTTTTTACCTCTTATCTTGACACCTCTCTCTTTTGTGTAACTACTAAATTTAGTTGCTAAGTCGAGTTGGATTTCATTTCAGTGCATCTATTACTATATTGTTGAGATATAATGACACACAAATGAATATAGAGTAGTATGACAAGTAATTGTGAGTTAAGGCTGGGATCTTAATGAAAGACAAAGAATTTTGATGGAGTCATTCATTATTTTGTTCAGTGGAAACCTCCTTAATCAATTTGGTTATGGTATTTAATATCAATGAGAAAAGCAGGTAAAATAAGTAGACTCTATTCTCTCAGAGACTGACTCATCTGTTTGCTGACATGGATGACATAAAATCTTACTTAGGTAGGATGCCATGGTAGTTTGTAACTTACATAAGCATTTTATAGTTACAAAGTACTTTTATGTATACAATTGGTTTTGCAGGAAACCCTAAAATCTTAAAAAATATTTCTCAAATCTGAGACTCTTGAGAAAGAGGGGCTCTATCATTGGCTTTGATGTGTAGCATAGCATCTCTTTCTTATAATATACTAGTCTTAGATCCTCTCTTGATTGAATACAAGATAGTTTGGGAGGGAGGACACTAATAGTTTATGCTCCCTAAATTTGGTCAAAAAGTGGAATTCTGTGCAGGAGGCATGAAGAAGTGCCTTCCAGAAATGGAGGATGGTTAAAGGAACAGATGCATGAGGAACAGAGAGCCAGACCAGTTGAGACAGGCTTCCAGAGATGGGGAAGGATTGTACAGTGAAATTGGAAAAATAACTTGGTACCAAATTGTTATGGTCTTTAATCAATAGTGTAACATCAGAGTTTATTGAGTAGGGGAAGGATATGGTCATATATTTGCTTAAGGAAAATCATTCTGGCAGCAGTGTGTAGGATAAATTGGAGAAAGTAGAAACTTTAGGAAAGAAAACCAATTAGAACATTGCAATAATTTAAACAAGATGTGTGATAAGGGCCTGAACTAAGATACTTGCTGGGTAACTAGGAGAGGTTAGATTTGAGAGATACCGTAATGGTAAAAATAGCAATAATCAATTGACTATATGAGAGAAAAGGGGTCAAGAATAATGCCAAGTTTACAAACCTAGTACTCTGAAAGAATGGTGATACCTTCGAGTCAACAAGCTTTTATTAAAACTCTTACTATATACCAGCCTCTAAGCTAATCACTGGAGATAACAAATATGAGTAAAAAGAAAGGCAACTCCTGTTTTCACAGAGCATAACATTCTAATGGAAAAAGGTAACACCTAAAAGAGAGTTGAAAAAGTGTGATAGGAGAGAGATAATTGTTAGTCCTAAGAGGTCTGGTATTGAAACCTAGAAAATGAAGGAGACTAGTATGGGAATTTCCTTGAAATTGATTTTGAGGAGCAATTCACCAGTAGAAGTCTCAGAAGAAGAAGGAGAAAGCAACTGAATCTTGTTTAAAGTTTGGAGAATGAAGGATAGCTGGTCTGGGTTCTTTCCCAAAATGGAAATTTCAGGAGAGCCTTCAACAGAAATAGAGAAATTTGGAAGAGGAGTGGATTTGGGAAAATGGAAAAGAAAGGATAGTTCTATTTTGAATATGTTGAACTTGATATGTCTTCAGGACCTCCAATTTGAAATGTTAATACATAATTAATGATGCAGAACTAAAGCTCAGGGAAGAAACTAGAAATAGATAGATTGATAGATCCATCAATCAATTGATCTTGGAACCATCTGCATAGAGATGATAATTAAACTCATGGAAGTTAATGAGATCTGTGAGAAAAAGTAGTGAAACAAGAAAAGAAAGCCTAGGACAGAATATTGGAGAATATTTACCTTTAGGGTGCATGATGTGGATCATGAGCCAGCAAAGGAAAAGGATGGATGTAGAAGTAAACAATAGGAGAAGTGAACCAGGAAAGAATGGTGTCACATGAAAAAACTCTTATCAGCTGTTTTTGTTCTTCATTCTTGAAGAGGACCATGACATCAGAGGGCATATGTGAGTTGGATTTAGGTGAGGGAGGGCCGTGCAAGGTTATAGTCTCACTTTCTCTCTGGAGCCATCTCAGTTCAGTGGCCAGATAGAGAATGACTGGAGATGTTCCAGAAGCAGTGGAAGAAGACCTTGGCCTTTTCAAGTGAAGATCTTTCCCAGGTCTCAGTTTGATTGAGGCAATGCTCATTCAGTGATTAAGGTTAGGTAAGAAGAGAGGCAAAGGATGTATGGCCTCTCTTACCTCGTGAAAATAAATAAACAATCTGGAAGATTCTGACCAAACCAGAAATAATTGCTATTTATACTTACTTTGAGCCAGCAGAACCCAAACAATGGTCAAGTGAAGCTTGGGCTAGGATCTATTGGAGAGCTAGATAGAGTAATTTGGGTGTAAGGTGTGGTCCTTAAGAAAGAAATCTAACCTGTAATCCCCAAGATATCTAGCTATCAAACTTTACATTCCTTTGAGTAGAGTACCCACAGGTAAGGGTATGATCCCTGTATGAACAGAGGAAGAGGAAGTAGGGAAGGGAAAGGGGAAGGAAAAGAAGAGAAGGGAGGGAAGGAAGGAAGAAGGAAGGGAAGGAGCTGCCATTGCCCAAGTGGAACCACAAAGGGGCAGCTGCTACTCCTCAGAGGTGGTTGTCCCCTTTCTTCTAGAAGACCATAACAAGAGATAAGGGATGCCACAACTTACAAGTGAATTGGTTTTCAGTGAGGGAGAGCTATGCAAGTTCACCTACTTCACTTACTCCTTCCTGCTATTTTCTGCCTCATTTCCTACTTGTCCTTAATCACTGACTGAGTATTGCCTCAACCAAACAGACCTGGGAATGACCTTATCTTAGAAAGGCCATGGCCTCTCACTGCATCCAGGGCAGCTCCAGGTATCCCAATTTCTATCTTGCCACTGGACCTAGATGGTTCAGGAGGAGCACGGATAATAGAGAATACACTTTCCAGTTTGGAAATTAAGAGATTTGATGGTAACCTGAAAAGAGCTATTCCAGTTGAGTGATAAGGTTGAAAGCAAAATGGTGAAGGTTGAAGAAAGAATAAGAAGAAAGTGGAGATAAAGAATATAAATTGTCGCCCCTCCCCATCATCATCCCCATTCCCTCAAAAATTTGACTAAGAAAGAGGAGAGTTATAGGATGGTAATGTTAGGAAATGGCAGAATCTAGTGATAGTCTTTTAAGAATGAAATGGGTTGTGCATGCTTTGAAGGCAGTGGTAAAAGAAACTACTTAGGAAAAGATTGGAGTTTAGAAAAAGGTGGTGATATAATCCATGGGAGAAGGAAGGAGATGGGATCAGGGTCACATGTAAAGGTTTGGCCTTAGAAAGAAGGACCACCTCATTATCAGATTGGAGAGTGGAAGATATCAAGAGAGCTTTGAGATAAGGAGAAAAGAGGGAAGACACATTGAATGACTTTAATTTTCTTTGTAAAGTAAGAAGCAGGATTCTCAGCTAAGAGAAAGGGAGTAATGAAAAGTGTTGTAGTCTTGAGAAGAAAAGAAAAAGTTTGGAATAGTTTCTTTGGAGAATAAAATAGGGAATCAATTTGAAATGAGTAAGAGTTTTGCTTTGTGGCCGTGACAACTCAGTTTCAATTGGATAACATGAATTTATAATGTACCTGACTGCACAGTTTGTGACTTCTTCCAGCTCTGACCAAAAAGCACATGAGTTGTAATTGAGGAGTCAAATGGTAGGAATAATCCAGGGCTGAAGTTTTTGGTGGAGCATGGTAGGGTAGGGAGAGGGATCCTAAGCCCCTTATTTTTACATATGAGCACATTGAAGCCCAGTAAGGTTTTAATTGCTTTAGTATCAGTGAGTTTGAGAGCTAAGTTTAAATCCATCTCTTCTGACTCAATTCAGTGTTCTGTCTATTCAGAAAATGGTATTTGATTGCAGGGTATGTTTTTTTTGTTTGGGTTTTGTTTTTTTTTTTTTTTTGTAGTTTTGAGGATAGAGGATAACTAATAAATCTAGTTTTAAGTTTTATATATATACATATGTATAAAAGCATATCTATATATATGAATATATATTCATAATAAGACTAAAGTCTTAGACTGTATATTCTTAATCTTATACAATGGTGAAGTTAGTAAAGTAAGGCTATGAAATATCCTAGCCTATTATTATACATTATAAGAAAATAGCAACTATTCATAATCATGACTTTATTATTCCTTTTCTGAAAGTTCCTTTCTTCACATGTTCACTTCAATGAAAACATATTAACTTTTGAAGATCTTACTGTCTTTCAAAGAGAATTTGAGTGTAATTCAAATCTTCTCGTTGTCACTTGGAAATTAAATTAAAGTTTGTCAGATCGTTAGCATTGGATATACATTTAAGAGCTTAAAAATAAATTCCCTATATGTTTGTATTTGTGGGTAATATGCCAAAAAATCATATGTGATTTTTCATTTCAGGAAATGAAAATTACAAGCAAATAGCAATGTGTGTTCTCTACCATATAAGCATGGATGATCGATTTAAATCAATGTTTGCATATACTGATTGTATACCACAGGTAGGTCTGTTATTTTTTTAATTTCTTTTTTTAAGAATAATCTGTAAAATGTCCTTATTTTTCTTACTTTTCTTTCCTTGTACCTTCCTTGACAATCCTTAAATGAATCATTTCAATTCAGCAGCCATTTATTAAACAGCTCTATACATGAAAAGACACAAATGGAAGTGATCCCTGTCTTCAAGGAATCTCTATTCTCTTGAGGGATATTTAAATGCACAGATAGATAATTCAAAATACATAGAAAACAATGCCATCTAACCTGAAGAGTACATGAACAAATGAGAGGATAAGCAAAGACTGCCTCCTCCCACATATTGATGGTAGTGCCTGAGCTGTGTGGAAGAAAATTAAGGATGTTAAATGGTAGAGATGATGACCAAATGCATTCAAGATATGGGGGAATCACCCATGCAGAGGAGGAAAGAAATGGAATGGTGTATATGTGACTTGGTAGAACTCAAAGATTTCTTCCCTATTCATCTCAGGTCACCCAGCTAAGTCAGCAAGCATTTATTAAGCACTTAGGATATGTACCTATTATACTAATACTGAGGATGCAAAGGCACCATAAAGCAGCACTTACTCTCAAGGATGTTTCTTTTGGTGGATAATAGAATGACATATCCATATAAGTAAATACAAAGTGATTGAGGTAGAGATGCACAGGCCCAAAATGAGAGGTCCTTTGTTGATTCTAAAATCAGGTTACAACAGAAGTAGGAGAACACAAGAGACAGGATAGGAGAGTGGGCAACCAAAGGGATGAAGATGAGGGGGCAGAGGATGGTGCTCAGAAAAGGAAACTTCCATCTAGAATTCAGCCTGAGACTTTGCATCACAGGGGGACCTAAGATCCCCTAATATTCACTTCAAAGTAGCAAAGGGAAAGTTGATTTGATTATCACTCCTGAGAAAAAGCTGGAACACCAAGGTAGGAAGACAAAAGAATTAGGCACATCTATAGTAGGACTAGTGGCTAGTCCCTGCTGCTCTCTATTTAATGACCAAAGCAAGTCAGTGGAGTCTAAAAGCTGAGTTACTTATAGAGATCTGAGGGTTGTTTAAGGTACTCTTACCCATGACCAGATCAGCTTTATGCAGGATTTATTCCGATGTTGAATTTTTCTTCCATTGTGATGGGGAAGGGGCACGAGACAGAAGTGTCTTTGTTCCTAAACTAGTAACCAGAAATTGTCACAGCAAGATAAATAGAGCAGATATCCAGTCCTTAATCATGGCTGACTAAATGTCCTCAAAAGCCCTTTCTGGCTCTATATCCATCATAAGTAATTGTGGAATTAAGGCTCACCTTCTGCTTCTGTTAATAACAATTTTGAATAAATAGTCAGGTCCTAAGTTTCCTATGGCATCTTGACAGTGTTTTAGGAATTGTCATAAAGATAAAACATGAGCTCATCTCTCCATCAATAAATCAATACACTTTTATTAAGTATTTAATATATGCAATGTATTCTGCAAAGAGCTAAGGATAAAGACAAAAATTAAGCAGTTCTTACCTTCATGGAACTTATGTTCTGCAGTGTACAGTTTTCACTCTAGCACACCTTCTCATCCTGAGGTCTTATCTATATTCTACCAAAAAAAATGTTAGCCATTATTGAAGAAGTTATTTATTTTAGATTAAATAGTATTTTAGCTTATCTGTGTTCTGAAGGATATGACTTATTTTGACAAAATTTTATGTCCTACTAAGTAGTAGAGTAAAATAATTTAGAGCCTAGTTTTATCCAAACCCAGAACTCTTTTCACTTTTTAGTTAATATATTAATAAAAATACTTCTTTAGTTTCCTAAAATTTCTTATCAGGCAATATTTTGTTAGCTTAATTGGGGTTACTACATAAGAAGTTCTTGAAAGAAATAAGCCTTTTTTTAAAAAGTTGCCTTTTCACAAATTTAAATTAAGTATCCTTTTCATCCCAATTAAGTTTTAATATAAATAACACATTTATATTAATGTGTTAATGAATTAATGAATTATTAACGAATTAAAGTTACACCAGTAGGAAGTTTAAAAAAAATGTGAGCCCACCTAAAAAATTCATAAGTCATTAGCCCCTTATTCCAAGAAGCAATCTAATTATTGTTGTTTGTAGAAAACAGATTTCTTTCAAAAGAATATGCAACAAATCTTGACAGACCTTCTCATCAAAATGCTATATGTCAGCTTATGGCCAGTGCTCTGTGTCATCAAGTTCTTTGTCAGAACAAGTTTTCAATAAAAAAAAATAACTATGTCAGAGGGGGATTCTAGGTGATTTACTGCCCTCTTGCTCTATGTGTCCTGAAGGTCTCTGCTTTGCAGTTTCAAAGGGGACTTCTTTTCTAATCCTATTTTGTGTCTAAATTTCTTGGACTACAGGATATGAGCTGGAAACCAGCCAAGCCAGAGTAATGCCCTTTTGTTATATAGATTGAGGGGTGTTATCCAGCCTAAAGTCATAGAATAGTTAGAGCCAGTAAAAATGTAAAATAAAGTGAAATAGAAATTTTCTTGTTGACTTTCTAAATTATAATCTTTTTCTGACAGGCCAAAACAAAGAGTTAAACACAAAATTTTATTTAAAAGGAAAGGATATAGAAATATGAACATATTAAAACTATTATTTTATTGTATCTTTTGAGGCATTGTTAATATTAATCCTGGAGTTCAAAGCCTCATATGTATAATGTTTTTTATCTTCTTTTCAAGAACTATACCTCCATTTATTCTTTCTTGACAAATGTTCTAACACCAAACATAACTGTAATGGGAACTTGCCATGGAAAGTTTTCAGAACATTTGTGGTTTGTGTTTCTTGATTAAAATTTCCTCAAACTTTTCCAAAAGGCCAAAAATTTTTTTCTTTTTGAACATTCAGTTTTTATGGGAACAGCAAAGTTATATTACCCAAGTCTTTTGTAAACATCCTTCTCCTTGGTTTTGCTATAGGAAGAAGGCAATTTCTTGAGAAAACCAAAGTATACAGCAGACTGTGTTTCTTACTGCAATGATGCCCACCTACAACTTTCACTTCAGGGCTCAATTATGGCACACTTAAGGGAAATGTTGACATGGTTTATAACTACCCAGTGCCAAATTTATTGCACTATAAAAGAACCATGGAAATTTCAATTAGATCCATGATTCCTCTAACTTCACTAATCATTCACTGAGCTGTAACGAACATTTTATTCAGAGAAGCAGACACTGGCTGTTCAAAGCAATGTTTACAGTGCTAGTAAAGCTTTAAACTGGTCTGTGACCACAAATAGTTAAATCACTTATTAAAGCCATATCTGATGTTGGGGATTTCATAGGGTTTAACAGAATGTTTGTTCTCTTTGAAA
Organism: Sminthopsis crassicaudata; assembly: GCF_048593235.1. Lineage (NCBI taxonomy): Eukaryota > Metazoa > Chordata > Mammalia > Dasyuromorphia > Dasyuridae > Sminthopsis > Sminthopsis crassicaudata. The sequence goes on along the minus strand of NC_133620.1, from coordinate 58,060,535 downwards.
TTGTACCCAGAAATTTTAGGTAAGAAAGTTTTCAAGGGACATTATTTACACATGACATCAAATAAGAAGCATAAATAGGTCAGAATGATAGTAAAACAGGGGACCAATATGAATATTTTCCTAAATAACAAATAAATTGGGAAAGATAAGTTCATCTTTGTATATATTTTAGGCTTCATTCATTTTCCAATTTAAAACTGTTTTTGTTCCTGTTGATTAAAAAAAAAAAAAAAAAAAAAAAAAAAAAAAAAAAAAAAAGCAGGAAACCTATCTCCCCCTTTGCCAAGCACAGTGGTTTGAATATTGTACACATTTCAGTAAATATTCATTGATGAAGAGATAAATCTTATAAATGTAAGGTTCATTGTTATAAAGTACTGAATATCTGGAGGCAGTGATTGACCATTTGCTCATACACATATTATACTTGCAATTCTATTCATATTTCCTTATGTTAGATTATTTCTGATGTGTTCTCTTTATCTCTACTTGACCAAAATTCTGGGTCATTTTAGTCAGGTCATAGATTCTTTTTTCTTTTTAATAGTCTTGGTGGATGGATTATCTCAGGTAAACATCCTTATGGAAGTCAGGAGTATTTAATAGTTGTATTCTAATAACAGTTAAAAATAGGTATTAACAGTTCATTGTTATTTAGACCTCTAAAACGCATGTTTTGTTTAAATAGGTGCAAATGCCATCCAGATGCTTATAAAAAGTATTTATTAGTGATGGAATGGCCAATCAAAGTACATGGTTAGGTAATGATGTCATGGTGTTATTTAATATTTTACCACAGAACAGTATGCAAAGATCTCCATAGCTACCCACATGTTTTCCACCACAGTTGTCCTATTGGGCCCCTCTTTGATCTACATGCTGCTTTTTAGCTGAATGCTGGTAAACGTCCTTTCTGACAGCACCCTTTGCTCCTGCCTGCCATTATCTGCCGAAGTTCAGAAACCAGAGCATCACTTCAAACAGCAGAGTTAGGGAGTAGCCAGTCAGGAGAGATTCCTGAGGCATGCAAAGTTCTGGCATAATCATTCAAAGATGTTTGGGCAGGAGGTTGGAGTAGAGGGGGGGTGATGTGTGCAGAGGTGTATGTGAATACAGCGAACTGTGGGGGTTGGCCTCTGGTCACTGGTAAATAAGTGAAGTCAGGTGCCAGAGAGTCTAGACACAGTGATTTCAGTCCTGGGTCTGTGGTATCTGATACTCAATATGGGACTTGTCTGATTGAACACTACTGCCTCTTCATTGCACAAGCTGTAGACCTTTTAGTGCCTTCCTATTAAATCAGTAAAAGATGACAATGGACATAGTTAAAGCAGAACAAATTTAATTTTAATATTTCCTAGTTGGCAGCAATTACATTGACTTTTGAAGTGCCACGGGTAGCAATCAAATTAAATAAAAGCATAATGGTACACATGGAGCTCATAGTAAACTATTATTTTAAAATTTGAATAGGTTTAATTGAAATTGAAGTGAGTTTCTTTTTCTTATTATAAAGAACTAATTCTGTATCAGAATGTATTCTATTCATCTTAAGTTTTAATTTCTCATGATTTTGTGAGAAAATTGCTAAGGTTAAAAAATCATTTGACTTATGAAAAAAAAGTGTATAGGAATAATTAGAAACTAAATAAGTCTTAAGAGTTTAATGTGAGAATTGCTGACAGGTAATAACTTCATCACCTAAATTATCATCTCCTTTGACCTTATAAATCAGGGCAGTGTTAATTTTATGGAATCACAGATTAGTTAATTCTTATTTGTGACATGAATAATTCTATAAGGCACGTTAGAGATTAGCCAATTGTTGGGTTTTTTTTTTCTTGATCTTACATCAGAAAAAGTTTGAAAGAAATCTATAATAGGTTTTAGGTTGGAATGTAAAAACCCCAAATAAATATGAGTTACATTAATTAGAACATTATGACTGAAAAATATTTATGTAGTTTGTAGTTACTTTAAATTGTTGCTATATTAGGTGATATATATGAGTAGCAAATGAGATCAGATGCAAGATACATCTAATGAATGTAGATTAAATAATTGATACAGTATTTTTTATCTATGTAGTCATCTTAGGTTTCAGTTGCTCATGATTTTATTCTAAAGATTCAAGTATCAGTAACATTTAGATTAAAAGGATCCCATTAGGGAAATGACATGATAGAATGTCTGTGCATGTTTTAAACAGTTCACCTGCCTTGCTACAATTTTAAAAGTATAGAAGTATTTCCAAGTCATAAATCATAGATATGCCAAATTCACCTGCTTTTAAAATATCTTTATTTCATGGATGATTTGGGATCTGCCACCTTTAAATTGTTATTTCTTCTCTAAAGCCAATTCATAGTTTGTTTAATTTCTTCTGTATGTACAAAATAACTTTTCAAATTGCTTCAGTTTTATTTACTTGGCAAAGATTTTGTTTTATTTTCTTTTTCTTCTAATTCAACACCTTAGGACAGGGGATAATTTACAAGCATTTATTAAGGCTCTTCTATATGCCAGGTATTACATTAAGTGAAGAGATAAGAAGGCAAAAGTGACACAGACTAAGTGAGAGGTGATAAAAGTTTGTGGTCATATGAATGTTGTAGTATTACTACAATGTAGTATTACAAATGATAAAATTTAGCCACTGAGTGAATATTTGAATTGAATGAGAATTGAGGAATCAAGGATAACATCAAACATATAAACCTGGTGACCAGAAGAATTGTGCAACCCAGCCTACAACAATAATAAGAAAATTCAAAAGAAAGGCTAGTTTTTTGGGGAAAGTTAGTGAATTCTGTTTTGGACATGTTGCAAATAAGATGTTGCTGGGACATAACTTTTAAAAGGTCCAATAGGCAGTGCATGATGCAATATGGGAGCTTTGGAGAAAGTTTAGTGTTAAATGTAGAGATCCAAGAGTTATCTTCATAAAGAGTATAGAGGGGAAAAAATCAGTGACTAGAACAGAACTTTGTGGGTTACTAACAGTTAGTAGGTGTGATATAGATGATGATTCAGCAAAAGAGAGAGGAAGGAGAAGAGCCTAGATAGGTAGGAGAATCAAGAGAGGGAAATATCATGAAATCCTTGAGAATAGAGTGTCCAAAAGGATGATTAGCATTGTCAGATGTTTCAGAGATGTTGAGAAGAATGGGAACTGGGGAAAGGTCAAAAGATTTGTCAATTTAGAGATTAAGTTGACTTTAGAGAGAATGGTTGCAGTAGAATGATGATGTTGGAAACCAGATTGAATAGGATTGAGAAATAAGTGAGATGAGAGGAAATGGAGACTGAAGGCAGTTTTTCTAGGAGTTTGTCTAAGAAAAGGAGAAGAGAAAAAGGAAATAACTACTGGGATTTTGGTGAGAAGTTTGTTTTGGTTTGGGAGTTTTTTTGATTTGTCTTGAATTGAGAAGACTTTGAAGTGTTTATAGGCACTATACAAGAAACTAGCAGAGAGAGATTGAAGATTAGGAAGAGAAAAAGGATGATCATAGCAATATAATAGAAAAGGCAAGAAGCAATGGGATAACAAGGGAGGTAGAGACAACTTTTAAGAGAATTGTGTGAAGGAGAGGATGGGGGATGATATCAAGGCACTACGATGAAGAAAAGGGAAGGAGAATCATGAGATTCTCAAGTTGAGGCCCAAGATAAAGTAGAGAGACAGAACTAAGATTTTAATCCTGTGCTCTTTCTCTTATAATTTTATTATAAATTTATTATAAATAATTTCTCTTATAAATAATTCTTTTTTTATTCTGAAAAGTATTCAAGAATCTCTGTGGTTCCTTTTAACTCTAAATCTCTAATACAAACTCCCTAGATCATTTTCACATCAGTATTGTGTTAGTGTGCTTTCCCATTCCATACTTAAGAAGTTTTTTTAACCTAAATTTATTATTAAATTGTATTTAGTAGATTCAGTTTATCAATCAAGATAGTTGAGAATTTTTTGGATTCTGATGTCATTCAGCATCTTCAGTAAGGGAGTCAGCATAGGTGCATTTAGAAAATTTTTATGACATAAAAATTGAAAAATCTTCCATTTTAAAAATATCTATTTTATTTAAAGCTATTATGACCTTTAAAAAGAGTGATCAGATCATATTTGTTGGTAGCAATTATATTTTGTTCATCTCTTCCATGAAACATTTGTAAAATTCCTTCAACCTACATTTCAGTCTTCTCTGAACACCTTTTGTTCTTGCAGTCCATACCACAATGCATACATATATATGTGTATAGAAAAAACATCTATGTGTGTATATACACATACACACACACACACACACACACACACACACACACATATATAATTTATTGGTTGTTGTGTATTACCTCCTTATATTGTAGTTATTTCTGGTGCATAAGGTTTGTCTCTTCAATCATATGATAAACTAGTCATACAAAATATGTTCAGACTTATATTTCTCATAGCACTTGGTATAGTCCAGGGCCCAGTACAGCAAGAATTCAGTAAATACTTATCAATCAGTCACTCAACAAACATTTGTAGAATAATTACTATGTGCCAGGCACTTGTGCTAAGTTATGTGTTTATTTCTTGATTAGAAGGGGTTTGTTGTCAGAGAATATATAATGTAAAAAAAAAGGATGCATGGTGAACTTTTGTTGTCATTCTTTTATTTTTGAGTTTTTAAATGTTCTGATGACATAACTCAGGGTGTGTGTGTATTTATTGCTAGCTAATGAAAATGCTCTTTGAGTGCTCTGATGAACGAATTGACCTAGAGCTCATCTCCTTCTGCATCAACCTTGCTGCTAACAAGAGGAATGTACAACTTATTTGTGAAGGTCAGTGTCTTGAATTTCTTATTGCTTATCTTTAAGTATAAGATATAGTCAGTCAGGGGCAGCTAGGTGGCACAGTGTTAGAGCACCAGCCCTGAATTCAGGAAGACCCGAGTTCAAATCTGGGCTGAGACACTTAACACTTCCTAGCTGTGTGACCATGGGCAAGTCACTTAACCCCAGCCTCAGAAAAAGAAAAGAAAAAAAAAAAAAAAAAAAAGATATAGTCAGGCCATTGGCAAGGTATTAAGATATATGTTCTATAATGGACAAATAGCACTGCAAGTCATCCCAGAGCCATCTCTTTTAGCTTTAATTTCTGCAAGTATTAGAAACTACTATGATGTAATCCAAAAATATAGATGGATACATAATATATTTTTGAACGGGAACATTTTATAGTTTGTCTTGGGTTATCCAAAATTATTATTGGTCAATTTATATATTTTCCAGAAAGAAGCTTTTTCCTTTTCATTTTTGGTTTTCTTTTAATCACTTATTTGTTAAACTGGTATATTGAGATAGTTTTTTTCTTAATTTCTCTCTTCTTAATTCTCTCAAATTAAGTTATAATTGAATTGTATTTTCTATGCTTTGTATTTTTTGTCTGTAGGAAATGGACTGAAGATGCTCATGAAGAGAGCTCTAAAATTCAAGGATCCACTGCTGATGAAGATGATTAGGAACATTTCACAGCATGATGGACCAACTAAAAATTTGTTTATTGTAAGAAGTACTTCTTTATTATGCACTAAATTGGGTTAAGTACTGTCCTCTATAGACAGTTTATAGCTATCTGTTCCAGGACCTCAGGGTATGGGAGAGGCAATACCAGATTGTGGGGAGAGCTCACATTTTATGTCAGAAAATGATGGGTTCACTGACTAGTTGTGTGGCCTTGGCCAATGTCTTCTGCCTCTTTGAGACTTAGTTTCCTTTTCAGTAAAAGAGTTGTAATAGCACCTACTTCAGAGAGATTTTTTAGAATAAAATGATATTATGGGCAGAAAGTGCTTGCAAACCTTAAGATTCTGTACAATTGCAAGATATTATTGTCATCATTATCTTTGATCTGATTGTTTTGGAATATTCCCTCCCACACCCATACTATATAACTTTTGTCCAAACTTTCCAATAAATATATATTAGTAAGTCCATCCAACTTTCCTGGAGCATTTTTTGTACTCACTTAAAATTGCATGCTTATTAATGGAACTAATAAGAACACCAGTTTTCCTTTACTAGTCCATTTCTTTTTCTCTTATCATTTATTTCCTTAAGATGATTCTTTATTGTTTCCTGAGATAATCCTTCTTGAAATTTTTCTACTCACTACCGCTTTTTGCTTGACAAATGTTAACATGTTTATGTTTTATGTGTATATAAATCAAATATTTAATGATAATAAATCATAATTTTGCAACCCCCAAATTCAGTTACAAGACCCGATGGGGGGTTTTGAATCATAATTTAAGAAGCTGGGCTTCATACCTCTTAGGTAATTCCTCATATGTCTTGAGTTGCAAGTCTACGATAATTCTAATAACACAATGAATACAGAAAATCATAGATTTATTTGAACTGATTCAAAATGAAGTAAATAGAGCCAGAAAAACAATTCCTACAGTGACTACAGAAATATAAATAGAAAGACTAATACCATAAAACAATCTAAGCTGAATATTGTCAAATTTGTAAGAATGTACTTGTCCCCAAAGAAGAGGCATGAAAAGACATGTCTCCCAATTCCTTGGTGGGGAGTGGCAATATAGTCAACACTGCAGATAGCATAACATAAGGTTTTTTTTTCAATATGTTTATTGGATTTATTGAATTTTTTCCCCTTCCTCTTTAAAAAAAAATTCTTTGTTGTAAGGAATGATTTTCTAAGAAAGTTTCAGAGATACTTTCAAGCAAAGGATGTTAATAAAATCTCTTTTTAAAAAAATAAATGTAGGGGCAGCTAGTTGGTGCAGTGGATAGAGCACCAGTCTAAAGTCAGGAGGACCTGAGTTCAAATTTGGTCTCAAACACTTAACACATCCTAGTTGTGTGACCCTGGGCAAGTCACTTAGCCCCAGTTGCCTCAAAAAAAAAAAAAAAAAAAAAAAGAATGTAAACTTCTTGAGGGGCAGAAATCATTTTTTTATTTTGTGTTTGTATCTTTAGCACTCAGCATAGTACTTGATATTTAATAAATGCTTTATAAATAAATTTTCATAATTTAAAAAATATGGAAACATAAAGATAGGAGTAGTAGAGCAGGAAGTTCATGAGCCTCCCTCCCTCTTATCTGAACAAAGAGAAGGAAAGTAGAACATAAACATATACAAATACACATCAATAGGTGCACATTAAAAGTAATAGAGCAAAAGTTGGAGAGGGTATGGAAGAAATAGTTGCAAACAAAATAAGCCTTACCTGAGGAAGATGGAGTATAAAGGGAAAGATCAAACAATTTAGAACTGAGACAGAAAAAAAGAAAAAAAAAATGAGGATCAGACCATTATATTGGAAGTGTTAATTCTCCCCCTTTTTGCCAACTTCTTTTCCTTTTTAAAAGGAGTGTGTTGTCAAAGAGAAGAAATGTCATGGGATCTGATAGAAGAAAAAACATACTTATCAGTCTATAGAAATATACGCTGTGTGACTGGGATTTACCACCTATCATTCCTTCCCTTTGATAAAATTATTTTGTTTTGTGACTACTTCAGCTCCTCATCTTAATGAAGAAATAAGAAAATAAGGAATAATTCTTCCATGACTAAGGACACTGATGTACTCTGAATAACCTTAAAAGAAGTAAACATATTGATCCTAGATATATAGATATTAACCTGAAGTTAAAATAAGGAGTGGAGTTTTTTAGTGAATCCAAAATAGTAACAGTCATAATCTCTTATAAGGGAACAGTTTTTTAAAAATATTTTTAAGTGACCTCTTTTTTAAGATAAACAATATTATTGTGCCTTAAGATTTAAACTGATGCAGAATGAAGTTAGCAAAACTAAGAAAACTTCAATGATAACGTTATAAAGAAAAAGTTTTGAAAAATTGTGGAATACAATTATCTGTGCCATGATAAACCATAATTCCAGATAACTAAAAATATATCACATTATTCACCTCTTGTCAGAAAGATGATGGTCTTAAAATCAGTATGAGACATAACATTTGAGAACATAACTAATGTGAAAATTTACTTAACTGACAATGCAAATTGTTATGAGTTTTCATCTTTTATTAATTTTTCAGTGGGTGCAGAGAAACTACCTTGTCCTTAATAGTACTATAAATAATGAGCTGTTAGCTTATATATAATATATATGTTTACGCACACATATATGCACAAAACAAGAAAGCATTTAAATATCTAAAGAAAAAACTAATTGAGCAACATAGAGGAGTTGACAACAAAAAAAATTGCTTGAGGTCTTATTGTGCCCCTTTCAGACTTAGATCAAACAAAAAACAATGAATGCATGAACCATTAAATGTGACATGCAAAGCACTGAGCTTAAGTGCCAGGATTTCAAGTAGAAAGATTGAAATATTCTTTGTAAAAACTCATTTCCTCTGATAAAATCATATCAGTCTCTGATAAAACATTTGGCACCTAGCGGGAAGCACTGATAATCCAAATTCTCTTGAATTTCTGGTCCTGGACTGTCAGCATCAGGGTCTGTGAAAACAGCTGTCCATGTGAAAATAACCCACTGGGTTTGACTTACCAAGCATGTGCTACCCCTGTTCTCATTCAGGATGCCTTACTGTTTTAGCTAAGCTAGCCTGCTTTCCTTGTGAGTGGCAATTCTCTGGCAGTTGGTGGAGAGGGCTGGCCCCTTGTCCACAAGAGTCACTCGGGTGAGGATTTAGCAAAGATCAGAGTGACTAGTCTTTGGCACACTGCTTACCCCCAAGAAAACTCCTACACTTACTGCCCATTGATTGGCAGGTGACTAATTGGTGGTGGTAATGAAGAAGGGGGGTGCCTTTTCTTCACAATGATTTGTAATACTGGAAGGATGAGGGAAGTGGTAGGTCAGGAAGCAGATCCAATAGCCTGAGGGACATTGCTCTTCCCAAGGCTCTGGAATTCAGTTTTTTCCATAAAGATCTTTTAAAGAGATATGGTAGTCCTGGTTGTAGAGTTGATTTGACTTGCCTAGCCCATGCTTCCTCAACAAGAAACATGAAAAAAACTGAATAGAATTTTAGAAAGGTTAGATAGGATAGAAGTCTGGTAACTGCTGAATGTGAATTGAAAGGAGTATACCTATTTTCTAGCTTTATGTGGTACCTTTAAAAACTGATTTTGCCCGGGGGTAGAAAAATAAGCAAATGCAGAAAAGTAGAGATATGGAACATTCTTTATTGACTTCAACATATTAAAAATTATATATTAAAATTATATAAATATAATATATACACATAATACATGTAAATATAAAATTATATATTAAAAATTAAAGGAAAGATTCAGATTTAAAGAGACCAAATAATAAGACACACAGAACATATTCGTCAGAGAACAAATAATACAAATGATAGGTATTTTATTTTTTAAAATACAATAATGAAACAACATACTAAAAGTTGTATTATGTGGTTGAAACAGTTCTTAGATGAAATGATATCTCTCTAAACATGTTCCAACTACAAAAGATAAAAGAAATTAATGAACAGGAAATGCAACTAAAAAAATAGAAAAGTCAGAAAAGCTAGAAACAAGTTTGGTAGAAAATCGTTTTAGAATAACATTCACACTATATACCATAATAAACTCTGTAATGTCCGGGCTAGCTTTCTGGGGGACCTTCAGATGTGCCTTGGTGTTAGTGGAGGAATGCGGGAGATAGGAAAGCCATCAGGATGGTGGGAGATGGAATGTCTCTCTTCCAGTCCTTGTTGGTCCTTATATACTCTATTACAATTATGACATTACAGTACATTATGCATGTGTGAATTTAGAGAACCATTACATCACCATGCTAAGTACTAAGTATATATGTAAACTAGATAACCATTGTCTCATCAATTCCTCTGAGTTAACACCTTCTTTCAAGTATATTTCTCCAGAGTTCTCGCTTGCTACAAAACTCTAAAGTGATATATGATTTCACTATAAAAGGTAATATCATGAAAAGAAACTAAAGGCAAAGGAAATTTTTTCATAAGGGGAGAATTCTTATATTAAAAAGGGTAGAGATTATCATAAAAGATGAAATGAATGCTTAACCTTTCTTGTCTCAGTTTCCATGTCTATAAAATGAGTTGGAGAAAGAAATGGAAAACGATTCTAGTATCTTTACCAAGGAAACACTAAATAAAGTCATGAAGAGTCAGAAAAGACTGAAAACAACTGGGAAATCTTTTTCAAATGGAAAGAGGAAAAATAGTACAGTAGGGGATACAAATGGAGTGATTTTATTACTATCCTATGTATTTCTATATACATATCTCTATGTATATCATAAGTGATATATATATATATATATATATATGAAATTAGTCTACAGTAGAGCATTTTTGTGTTCTTTACTAAAAACCCATTTCTGTATTTTATTTAGGATTATGTTGGTGATCTTGCAGCACAGATCTCTAATGATGAAGAAGAAGAATTTGTGATAGAATGTTTGGGGACCCTAGCAAATCTGACTATCCCTGACTTGGACTGGGAACTAGTTCTCAAAGAGTACAAGTTGGCTCCATACCTCAAAGATAAACTTAAACCAGGTCTGTCCTGGGTATTTGATTTTATGATGGCATGCACTCTTCCATTGGATGTGAAAGTCTTTAATAGAACAGTTTATTACAGTATTATTATATCACTTGAGACCATTGCTTTGCAAGCCAAGCTTTTCCTCCTCCTATTATCCCCTTAAAAGAGATGAGCCCTCTCCTATATATTTTATTATTTTTATTAGTATTTTTTTGCTTTTCTACCATTTCTTAATCTCATCCCTCCTCTATTTCCATCCTGTGCTACCTACATTCCACAAACTAAGCAGCTGTCTCTGAAACTGTCCCCTTTTTCTATGCTTTCATTATCAGAGGGTTATATTGACTCTCCCACTTTCCAAGCAGGGTTGCAAAGGGCAAAGTTCATTTTTCCCTTTCCTTTTCAGTTGAACCACAGCAAAATTAAAAGTTTGCAAGTGTGTCACAGAATTTAAGAGGTAGAAAGGATGATCTTCAGTGTTTACTTTCTTGTGAGCAGATTTATATTGTAATAGGATTTAATACAAAGTTGTTTTTGTTTTTTTTTAAATGAGCAGTTTTCTCTCTTTGATCTCACTAGGTGCTGCAGAAGATGATCTTGTTTTAGAAGTGGTTATAATGATTGGAACTGTGTCTATGGATGATTCTTGTGCTGCATTGCTAGCCAAATCAGGGATCATTCCAGCACTCATTGAATTACTGAATGGTAGGTCATAATCATTTTATTTTGTTTCCATACTGACTAATTTATAGGTTAAAAACTTTAAAAATTAATACATTAATTTGTTGAAAATTGCTTGTGTAAAGGTACATTCATTAAGCCACATTTTACCTTGTTATTATGGTAACTATGTGACAAGGCAAAAATTTCTGGAACCTTATAATTAAGGAAAATAAATAGGAGTGTAAATGCCTCTTGTAGGTGTTGGACAATGCTGTGTCAAAAGCTTAAAGGTAACTCATGTTTTTTTTCACACTGAATCAGTCTTAAGAGAATAAAGTGACTCTTTTCCTTGCCAAGGGGTATTTTGTGCCCTTGCATTCCATCACTTCTAAAATGTATTCCATTGATCATCTCTTGTATCATATTTTCCTTCCACTGCCAGCAAACATTCTTAAACAGCTCTAATATTAGATAAGATAGACAGATCAATTTTTAAATGGGCCTTTTTTTGCTCCTCTTATTTATGTCTCACTTAGCATGCCTGTCCTTCCCTCAAACAGTATTTTTCTTTTCTTCCCCTTAGAGTGTTAGACACTTTCTCTTTTCACTGCCTCACAACTCACAACTCAGTTTTCAATCTCTTTTGGTCTGTTTCTGAACCAGTATTAAAACTACTCTCTGTAGCTTCACCAATGACTAGTTAATTGCCATTTCAGTAACATTTACTCAGTCTTCCCTCTTCATCTTCCTGCAGCATTTCTCATTGCTGATCAGTTCTTCATTCTAAATAATCTTTCTTTCCCTTAGTTTCCCTGATAGTATTTTCTATAGTTTTTCTTCCTACTTTCTCATCTGCTCCTCTTTAATGTCTTTCATTGATTCATCATACTTCTCTTACCTTTTAAGTGTAGACATTCCCCAAGATTCTGGTCTTATATCTCTTCTCTCTATATAATGGTTTCATTTCTGTCATCTACTTCCATTTTGTGTTCTAAAGTTATCATCTCTGCAAATGATTACCAAATCTATATCCAGTGATGGTGTCTTCTTGTTCTAGTCTTATGTCTCCAACTTCTAGGGTATGTCCTACCACCATTGCTAAACTTTACATATTTACAAATTTATCTTTTCCAACTAAAACTTTTTATTGTTTCCAACTATTCTTACCTGTTCTTTCCAATTTCCTTATTTCTGTTGATGACATTCCCATTTACCCAGTCAACCAAGAGTGAAACCTAAGTCATTGATTTTTCTCTTTCCCTTTGCTTCCATATCCATTTAGGTACCAAGTCCTACAAATAATACTTTTCTATTATCTCTTGAATTCTGTTATTTCTTCTTTACTCAATTGCTACCATGTGAGTTTAGGCTCATTCATCATCTTGTCTTGGACTATTTTAGTAGTCTTCTTACTAGTCTCTCTTGACTCCAGTCTCTTCTCTGTTCTCTCTTTTAAAACCTTCCATGACTTCCTCTTGCTTATAAGCTATAGTATAAATTTCAAAATAGTATTTAAGATCTTTTATATTCTTGCTCCACTCTACCTTTCTACTTTTTGTACAGTTTACATTACAACTAGATTGACTATATTTTTAGTGACCTAGCTCATTTGCATAGATCATTCCTTATACCTAGAATATATTATCTTATTACTGCCTGTTAAAATCCCCCCCTTTTTTTTTGAGGAGAAGTTATTAGCCTACTTCTGGCCATGAAACTTTTCCTCTTCTTTTTAAGCAGATATTCCCTTTTGCTCTTAAGATTTTTCTTTAGTACTTTATGTGCACTTTTTAATGATATAATTTAGATAAACAAGTGGTATATATCATAAAATATTGTAAGATCTTTGAGAAGACAGCTATTGTTTTTTATTCTTCATATTACCTGTACTTAATGTATGACTTCCATACAGTAAACTTGTACTTAATTGCTGAAATGAATTAATTTATTTTCCTCCTTGCTCAATCCTTTACCTAGTTATTGTAAAAATGTATCCAAAAAATGCTTTTCATTTCATGAGTAATCAGCGTGAAGAATGTAAATTATGTAACTGAATCCTTACCTAAAAAAGGAAAGGAAAATAATCATAGGAGAGTAAATTACCAGGATATTAGAATCAACATTGAAATTTAGCTTTAAATGTATTGTTTGACAGATTATGCCTCAGAAGTACAATTTAGCATAATTTTGACAGTTCTAAGCTCCAATTTTTCAATTTGTAAAGGGTCTTAGACATTTCTAATTCTTAGTTATAGAACAATTATACCCTGAACCACAAAATGAGTTTTTTTGCCAGATGTTCTGATGGCAACTTGGTATATATGTGACTAAAACCCTAGGCTTTTCATCCTCATGATGGAAGGGCATGTAATAATAATTGTTCTATTTTGTTTGGGGGCTCAGTAACTTCATTCTTGTCGTCTTTTTAATTTACCATGTCTAAAATGGAAGCTTTTGTAAGACTGCCCTATAATGGAAAGCATACTTTTTTTCTTATTAGTTGTAGAATATTGTGAACATTTCCTCGTTATTTTTTCTTTTCTTCCAGTTTTCAAATGTGGTGTTAGGAGAGTTTACTTTCTATTACCAACTGCCATGCTGAGGTATTTCAAAGAATATCACAACTTAAGTTGAGCAGTTACTTTTTAAAAATTTTTAAAGTATCTAATATGACCAGCATTCTGCTGACATTACAAAGGATATAAAAATAGCAGAAAACATGTCCTTATTCCATTTATTTATAGTAATATAAAAGTATAAATAGACTTTTAGATTCACTACTCTTTGTTAGATGAAATGGATGCAGACTTAATTGTCACTAATAAATCCCCCTGTTACCTCTGGGATCAAATGTAAACTTCCCATCTTTCCAATCTTCTTACATATTATTGTCTTTTATACATTTTTCTTGCAGTCATCATACAATATGATTTATCTCCCATCTCATTTACTTTTATTTACTCTTTGCAATTTTTTCTTCTCAATTTTTTCCAAATATATGTAAATAATAGTTTTCAGCATTCATTTTTATAAGATTTTGTGTTCCAAATTTTTTCTTTCTCTTTCCTTCACCTTTCCCCTCCTGAAGATGGCAGGCAATCTGGATTATATATGTACATCCTTTTAAATATATTTCTATAATTGTCATGTCATGCAAGAAAAATCAGACCAAAAGGGAAGAAAATGTGAAAGAGAAAAAGCAACCCTCCCTCAAAAAAAAGGTGAAGATACTATGCTTCAATCCATATTCAGTCTCCATAGTTCTCTCTCTGGCTATGGATAGCATTTTCCATCCTAAGTCTATTTCTTCCCAATGTTCTGAATGCCCCCTTTTCTCCACCTCTGCCTTATTCCTAGCTTCCTTCAAGACTTGGCTAAAACACCTTCTGCAGAAGGCCTTTCTTGATCTGCCTTCTTCTATAAAGTCACCTTACATCTATTTTGCCTGTATTTTATATGTATGTACATACATATATATTTTTTGCTATATTCAAATGTAAGCTCCTTGAGAGTCTTTTCACTATTTTTTGGTATGTCTATCACTTAATCCAATGTGTGGCACATAAACTTACTAAATATTTGCTGATTGAAACAGTTGAAACTCATTGTTTTTATTTGTATACATATACACACAAAGAGACTAAGCTACTGATAATTAGAGTGATTGCTTTGGTCATGCTGTATTGTATAGGCTCTAGGATAAATTTATTTTCATGCTGTTTTGCTCAAAGAAAATTTGACACGGATGCAAACAAAATTAGGAAGTGAATGTACTTTGTGACTTCCATGTCTTTCCTCACTTCAGGCACTCTATCCTTTGTTCAGAGTCTTAATCTTGCTACCTGGGCTGCCAGAGTTAATATCAAATTCCCTTCCTCTCCATATCTAATTTGTGTCCTAATCTTAGTCCTTCTGACACAGGCATTCTCAGTCTTCAGATTGATAACTGGCTAATCTGATATATTTATCTAAGCAAATGTGCTAATGTGGAGGTGACAGGTGAAGAAAACTAAAGGAGTTCCCATGGACTTCCTCATCTCAGAAATATATGTGTGCTGTTCTAATAGTGGCTTTCTAGGAACAGTGCATCCCACCACTAATGTCTTACCTAAGGCAATGAGTGATTTATAGTGATAATTTCATACCATATCATTTTAGAGGGTTGGTATTTAGGTATATATTTAGTGAGGAGAGGAGAATGTTTTTGAGTGTAAGGGTCTTTAGTATGTTTATCTGTTTACATAGCAGGATTTCTCCTTGACTGAAATTATCAAGAGAAACCTAACCTTCATAAGTAAATAAGTCTCATCATTAGAACCTCAAACAAGATTTTTACAAACATTCTGCTTTTCCCAGCATTGGTGCAATAAGTTATTCTTTTCACAACATATAAAGTATACTGATTAATTTATGGTATTGATAAAGATCTTCTATAACCATTCTTATATCATTAAATTTAAGATAAAATAAAATATTCTAATATATCAAACCAGTAAATATTCTTATGTAGCTTCTATTTTTATAGTGTGTGAACTTTTTATAATCTCATTTTTTCCTTGTCAATTTTTAAAATATGTGCTTTTATGATGTAAGAAATATAATACAGAAACTTCATCACAGAAAATTTGGAGCCGGGTTTTTCCAGAAAGAGAATGATCTGAATAAATCATGTGATAGAGAAGAAAAACACATAGTATGATTGCATATGTTGTCATATTGTGATAGGAATAAAGATTTGATGTTACTCATTGGTACAAATCACAGAGTGACAGTTCACTTCAATATGAGGA
The DNA here is from genome assembly GCF_048593235.1 of Sminthopsis crassicaudata. Classification (NCBI taxonomy): domain Eukaryota; kingdom Metazoa; phylum Chordata; class Mammalia; order Dasyuromorphia; family Dasyuridae; genus Sminthopsis; species Sminthopsis crassicaudata. The sequence goes on along the minus strand of NC_133620.1, from coordinate 58,044,530 downwards.
AAAACTTTAGAACAATTAGAACTGCCATACAGAATATGAAGTTTTGAATCACTGGAGATGTTGACACAGAAACTTGTCAAGAGGCTATGGTTACTTCAGGAGGAGTATCTCAGATGAAACCCAAAGATAGTAAAAATCTAAGAGAAGTAATATTAGTATTCTCTAAATCTCACTATGCTCTAATTTTTTGTAGACATGACTCACTCAAATCTTATGTAATTTTATCTTTTTCAAGTAAAATGTCCTAATGAATCTATTATTAGCAACAACATAAACATTTTTCCTTTTCTCAAAGTTTTTGACCTTGGGATTTCAAAAGAAAATATTATTTAAATTTTACAAATTTACAAAAGATCAAAATATGACAGTTCATTCTCCTAAATTATCAGAGTCATGCAAGTGTAATAAATAACTGATAAAAAGTAAATGAAAGATTGCTAGGCCAATTGATTAATTTTTTCCTCTCTCTTGCACAGTGTCATTTTCAAACCCTAATGTTGTTGTTCAAGGACTTAAATATAGAGCTCTCTAACTTAAAGAAACCCTTTTAAACTTTTTTCAGCTCAACAAGAAGATGATGAGTTTGTGTGTCAGATAATCTATGTCTTCTATCAGATGGTTTTCCATCAAGCTACTAGAGATGTCATCATCAAGGAAACACGTATCCTTTTCCTGTTTAAAATATTATGAAAGCATTCCATTTTTTTCTAATAAATATAGGTATGCACCTTCTTTTTAAATATATATAACTATTAATGTAGAACTTAAATTCATCAAATATTTATTAGGCTGCTATAATATCCAAAGCAGTGTCATAGGAGCTTAAGATAAAAACAAACATGAAAAAGCCTCTATTCTCAAGGAGTTATGGACATCTAAGATTGATTTAAATTTAGAAGATATTTCTAATTTCATATTGAAATACTATTATTACTCCTTTAGTATTAGTAAAATAGCAAGATATACAGCAAAGAGCATAGAAACTTTAATGAATGCAATAGAATATCATCTAAATAAATGTGACGCTTTTCAGCATGTGAGCCTTGGAAAGCTATATATTTTGTCCATGTTGTCATGATGCAAAGTGTACATGAACCTTTACATTCAAAATTGTCTCTGGAATACTCTAGATTATACATCCTGATGTATCTTTTCAATTATCTCTATGTCTTCAGTTCTTAGCAGTGAAATACCGAAAGTAGTTCAGCCTATTGATAGAAATAGTAATCAAACTAATAAATCATAACACTAATTTTCTTATAAGACAGTTCTGAAAACATTTCAAAAAATGTTATGAACTTGTAAATCGGTGTTCTTTTGAATGGTGACTGGGCTGTTTAGTAACTCAACAAAAAATTCACAGAAATAGCTGATCAAAGATGGAACACATTTACATTGTGTTTATGTGTACATCTGACTGTTATTCTGACTGACATGATTGAAGTACTTGAACGTGAAACTATTAACCTAGTTTGAAAAAAGTCCTATTTATAAACACTCACATTAGGAAGCACTTGGGGGCTTTCTTGTTTTTAGATGCACAGCCTCACAACAAAAATCAGTATGGAATAGCACACAGAGAATGGATTACAACAGTAGGAAAACCTGGTTCCATCCCTCTTTTGAAACACCCTGCCTGCTTGACCTAGGGCCACCATGTCACTTTTCAGCACCTTGGGCAGCTGTCCAAGCCTATAAGTTAATTAGCAGGTGCCCTAGCTGTGCATACCTGGGAAAACTTGAACCCAGTGAGTGATGGACTTCAAGGGGTATGCATTCTGATGTAGGAGATGTAGTGCTAGAGGTAGGGGAGGGGAGCTGGATGCATCTATGCACAAGCATACAGGCATTGACTTATAAAAGATGCATATAAAGGGAGTAGAAGGAGGCAATCCTGTCTAGGAAAGAACCAAGGGCCTCCTAAAGAGGTGTTGTTTGGGCAGGATTTGGAAAGCACAGGGATTCCAAGAGCCCAAGTGGCAGAGGAGCACAAGGCAGTCGTTCTGTATGGATCCTCCAATGCGCAGAGACAAAATGCATGGTCATGTGTGAAGAATGCTTGGGAGCCCAGTGCCACTGCCCAGGGAGCAAGGAGAGGCGAGAATTGCATGGAAGTCTTGAAAATGTCAAGCAGAGGAGGCCATGTTCACTCCTGGGTTTCAGGACCATCCCTCTGGAAACCGTGGGAAGAATGAATTGGGCTAGGAAAAGTGAGTCAGGGGAACAAAGTACACGAGTCCAGGCAAAAGATGAAAGCCCGAGCCAGGATGGTACAGTATTGGAGCAGAGGGGAAAGCTCAGCACAAACTGTGCTCCATACATAGCACACTTGTCCCAAGTGCTCGTTGGTGGCTTGTAAGGCAGTGTGGCGCAATAGGGGCCTGGAATCAGAGGTCCTACTCTGTGTGACTCTGGGCAAGATGCTTGTTAATCAGTCTGTAGTGTGAGAGTGTGGGACTGGGGCCTCAAAAGTCCCTTGTAGCTCTAAATCTGTAATGGGATAGAAGCAAGCTTGGCAGCTGGTGGAAGATGAGGGGTGAATAATATTGAGGACACAAAGCACCAGAGTTGTACCTAGAGGGATGGTCAGGTTGAAAAGCATACGAATTCCAAGAGCCAAAGTGGAAGAGGAGGACAATGCAGGCAGCTCTTCAGCACTCAGAATCCTTCGTCAGCAGGAGCTTTCTCTCTGCTGATAAATCACAAGCCCACTAAAAAAAGGGCAACATAACATAGCACTCCAGCAAAATAGCACACTGATAGAGGGCAGGGCCTAAAGTCAGGAATACTTATCATCCTGAGTTTAATCCAGCCTCAAACATTCCCTGCTGTGTGACACTGAGCAAGTCACTTTACCCTGTTTGCCTGAGTTTGCCTAATCTGTAATATGAACTAGAGAAGGCAATGAAAATCCACTCCAGTTTCTTTGCAAAGAAAACCCTAAAGTCACAAAGAGTAAAACACAACTAAGAACAACTGAACAAAGAACAGTAGCATATTACAATTCTAAACCATATAAGAAATTTTAAATAGCTTTTTATTTTCAAAATACATGCAAGATAACTTTCAACATTCACCTTTGCAAAACCCTGTATTCCACACTTCTTCCCTTCTCTTCCCCCTATCCCTGCCCCTAAATATCAAGTAATCCAATACATATACAATTGAATGTACAAAAGAATATACAATTCTTTTATATCTTCATGGTTGTCTTGCTGCACCAGACCAAAAAGGAAAAAAAATGCAAAAGAAAACAAATATAAACAAACAATGACAAAGAAAGTGAAAATACTATGTTGTGATACAATCTCAGTCTCCACAGTCCTCTCTTTGGATGCAGATGGCTCTCTCCATCACAAGTCTATTGAAGTTGCCTTATTTTAACTCATTGTTGAAAAGAGCCATGTTCATCACAGTTGATCATCATGTAATCTTATTGTGCTATGTACAATGTTCTCCTGGTTCTACTCATTTCACTTAGCATCGGTTAATGTAAGTCTCCAGATCTCTCTGGAATCATCCTGCTGATTGTTTCTTATAGAACAATATTCCATAACATTCATATACCATAATTTATTTAGCCATTCCCCAACTGATGGGCATCCATTCAGTTTCCAGTTTCTTGCCACTGCAAAAAGGACTGCTACAAACATTTTTGTACATGAGATTCTTTCCCTTTTTAAAGATTTCTTGGGGATACAAGCCCAGTAGAGACACTGCTGGATCAAAGGGTATGCACAGTTTGATAGCTCTTTGAGCATAATTTCAAATTGCTCTTCAGAATGGTTGGATTAGTTCACAACTCCACCAACAATGTATTAGTGTCCCATTTTTCCCACATCCCCTCTAAACATTTTCTTTTCCTGTCATCTTAGCCATTCTGAGAAGTGTGTAGTGGTACCTCAGAGTTGTCTTAATTTGTATTTCTGTGATCAATAGTGATTTAGAGCATTTTTTCAAATAATTAGAAATGGTTTTAATCTCTTCATCTGAAAATTGTTCCTATCCTGTGACCATTTACCAATTGGAGAATGGCTTATATTCTTATAAATTTGAGTCAATTCTCTATATATTTTAGAAGTGAGGCCTTTATCAGAATCCTTAGATATATAAATTATTTCCCAGTTTTCTGCTTCCTTTCTAATGTTGGCTCAATTGGTTTTATTTGTATAAAAATCTTTTAATATAATCAAAATTATCCATTTTGTATTTTATAATATACTCTAGTTCTTCTTTGGCCATAAATTCCTTCCTTCTCCACAGATCTGAGAGTTAGATCATCAAAGGATGATCTTATAATTTACTTATAATATCACTCTATGTCTAAATCATGAACCCATTTTGACCTTATCTTGGTATAAGGTGTTTGATGTTGGTCAATGCTGTCATACTATTCTGTTTCTGTCATACTGCTTTCAATTTTCCCAGCAAATTTGTCAAATAGTGAGTTCTTATCCCAGAATCTGGGGTCCTTTTGGTTTGTCAAACACCAGATTATTATAGTCATTGACTATTGTAACTTGTGAACCAACCTATTCCACTGATCAATTACTCTATTTCTTAGCCAGTAGCAAATTATTTTGATGATGGCTGCTTCATATTAAAAAAAAAAAAAAAAAATTAAAACTCCTACAGAGGTCTAGTTTTTTTTCTTGGCAATAGTTGCACAAAAACTAAAACCCATCTTCAAAAAACCCTTTTCTATAAAAAATGATCCCTGAAAGTATATGAATAGATTGAATATTTATAAAACATTAAAAAATATAGGTGAAAATATACTCATCTAGATTATGAAACTACTATGTGACAATATTCAACCAGTAGCATAGTATAATGGACATAACATTAAAGATTTGGAGCCAGGGAGGTGCCGGTTCAGATTCTGGCTACACTGGTTTACCAGCTGTGTGAAGTGGGCAAATCTCTTCCCTTTGCAAGTCTATGGTTTCCTCATCTATAAAATGAGGATCAGTTTGATTATATCCAAGATTCCTCTCATCTATAAATCTCATGATCTTAAGTAGCAGAGAAGGAAAGGAAAGAATATGATTGAAGTGCCTCCATAAAAAGTGGAGGCAGATGATCTAAGGAGAAAGTAGCTTACTAGATTCAATCAGGTAACGTATCAAAATGTGACAAAACCAGACATCCAGTAACCACTTATTCACAGAGAAGTGAACTCATAAGAATGTAGAAACCACCTACAGGGATTAAAAACCTCTGGGTGACAAACTGAAGACTTCAGGTACAGCAACTGTTATTCTTGTCAATTAAGATACGTGGTAAGGTAACAGTTCCATATAAAGAAAAAAAAAAAAAAAAGGATTCTGAGTGCTGCAAGCTCAATTCATGTATTTATGAGGTGCCTGCTGAATACTTAGGAACTAGAGATGCAAAAACAAAACTGTCCTTGCTCTCAGAATCAGAAAGTCAGGCTTCCACTCAGGTTTTCAATCATAGTGTCATCTTCAGCTCCTTATTAGGGGTGCTCTAGCTTGACAGATCACAGATCCAGTAATAGTATATACTCTTGGGGCTGCTAAGTGGTGCAGTGGATAGAGCACCAGCCCTGAAGTCAGGAGGACCTGAGGTCTTTTTTGACTAATCTCTCCAAAAAAGCCTTGTCTAACATGCTGTACACGAAGTAAAATTAGGTTACAACCATATTATAGAGGATTTTAAAAGCCAAAGGGAGGAAATTCTGTATCATATCAGAGACAACAAGGAGACACTGAAGTTATGTTTTTTACAATAATCACATCAAGTTCCTCTCTCCCATCACTACTAGTAGCACCTGCCCTCTTTCTGGGGCTGGCCAAAGAAGGATCCCTCTTTATCATCACTCTGATGCCAGTTGTAAAAATGTCATTTATAATAGAGCCTTAAGGCTTTCAAAACAGTTCCTTTGATCTTCACAATAACCCTGATAGGTTCTATTTTTAGGCATTTACAAATGAAAAAGTGAGGTAAAGGATAAGTGACTTTTCCAGCATGACACAGCTTTTGTCTGAGACAAGATTTGGACGAAGTTCTTCCTGACTCTGAAGTCCAGCATTCTATCCACCTTGCCAGCCAGCAGCCTGAAAGTCAGAAAAACACATTAGAAATTAAGGGACTCTTGATATCCAAAGGCCTACCAAGAACACAAAATTTGAGAACAGGATCCATAGGAGAAGAGAACCCAAAAAATCAATCTGTTAATCCAGCATTAAGTACCCAGTCACTGTGCTAGGTACTGGGTGTACAAAGAATGAAACAATCCTTATTTACAAGAAGCTTATACTCTAAGGTATAAGGAGACATGTACATATAAAAAAAAAATACCATAATGATAAAATGAATAAAAATAACATTCCAAGTAAATAAAGAGGTCTTTTGGGTGGCAAAGAGAGAGTACTAACCATTGTAAGGATCTGGAAAGAATTCACACAAAAGACGTTGCATGACTAGCATCTTAATGAAAAAGAGATATTCTTAAGAGACATGGAGGCAAGAAAGGAGTGCTTCTTAGTGTGGCATGGGGATAGTATAAAAGTGCAGAAATGGAAACTGAATGGCATGCATAAGGAACCAAGAGAGCCATTCTGATTGGGTCAGAGAGGGTGGGAGGGGATAATGAGGCTGCAAGACAGAGTGTAGCCAGGCTGAGTGGATTTATAAAAGCCACATCCAGAAATTTATATTTCATTTCAGAAATGATGGATGTCCTAGAGGTGAATGGGTAGGTAATCCCCTCAGGAAAATTATTTTGGCAGCAATGCAGAGGATCAACTAACTGGTGAGAGATTTGAAGCAGGGAGCCCAGTTAGGAGGCAATTGCCTCCTAATCTAGTGGAAAGGTGATATAAACGAAGAGAAGGAATAGGAGGCACTTGATGTTTGGAAGATAGAACAGCAAAATTTGGTAACTGCTTAGATATGTGGGTGAGGGGGAATAAGTCTAAAATAATGAAAGTTTATGAACCCTGGAAACTTGAAAAATGGTGGTGTCTGATTTTAAAAAATGGAAAGTATGGAAAGGGGGAGGGTTAAGGGGGAATAATGAGTTCAGTTTTGAAGATATTGAGCTTAAGATGTCTCTGGAAAAAAATCCCCATTTGAAATGTCGAGTAGATAGGCAATGGTGGATCTGGGACTAAAGTTCAAGCAAGGGCCTGGAGCTGAATATATATAGATCTGGGAGTTACCTGTATAGAGATGATAATTAAACCTTTGAATTAAACTTTTGAAAGCACAAAAATCATAAAGGGAGAAAATGACCCAGGATAAAATCTTGGATAATAACTAGATTTAGGGGTCATCATGTGGATGAGAAGCCAGAAAAGATTGTAGATGGATCAGAGAGGCAGAAGACAAATCAGGGGAGAACAGTATTACAAAGGTCTAGACAGGAAAGAATGCCCCAAAATAGTCAACAGCTTCAAGCAGATAATTCAGGAATTTATTAAACCGAGGAAGAAATCATTAGAGTTGGTAATTAAAAAATCAGTAACTTTAAAGAGATCAGAGAGAACAATTTCAATTAAGTGATAAGTTCAAAAGCCAAATTCCAAAGGGATTCAAGAGCAAAAGACAGTACAAAGTTAAAATAGCTAATTACTTAGAGAGAAAAATAAAGTCAGAGCTGAGGTAATGGCCTGAGACAGCACCAAGGAGTAGAGAGGGCATGAAGGTCTCAACAGAAGAACTGGCATAGGAAGATTGAAAGATAGGGAAAGGTAGGAAAGCAGAACATTTGGAGTTAATGAGATTGAGTGTGGCCAATGTGAAATGAAAGGAAGTTGAGGGAATGAGAGGTTCAAAGGTCATGAGTTTCTAGGAAGTTGAGGAAATGAGAGATTAGGGGATTTGAGAGATTATCTAAATGGAAATCCAAGTCCCCTGGTATAAGGGAAAGATTTGGGGAGGAGGAGAAAATCATAAGCCTGCTGCTGAATTCCTTGAAGGAAAAAGAATTAGTTGGAATTAACTATGCTATAATTAACACAATTTTGATTGGATAGAAAAATTTAATTGACTAGACTTCAATAGAGAAAATGTTACTGAATAAAGGAAAGGGAACACCTGGAAATGATAATGCAAAACTAGTATGACACAGGTGTGAGTGGTTGAGGAGCTGGATTGGGGGTGGGGGGAAGAAAGAAAAAACTAGAAAAAAAGTTTTATCTAGATGCCCAGAAAACATTTTATCAACCAATTTAGACTTTAAAATGACATATATTGAAGATGGAAACAATACCAGGTAACAGGATTAACATAAGGAACAAGGCCCTGAAAAAATATCAGGAGTATCAAAGCTCAGAAGGACCTGAGGCTGGCCAGGAAAGCTAAAGGCAATAAAAGAAGGAATAGAACCTTTACTAGGGCCACATAAGAATATGGTAACTGTCAGCAGAAAGAAGGCAGAGCTGCTTGTCAATTTTTCTACCCAGGGAAAAAATGATAGAATAAATATATGGAATAGGCTAGATTCGACTAAAAATTACTTGATACCCCAAAAAAGGAAAATAGGATCATAGATATATAGGATCATAGGATCATAGGTAAAGTAAGGAGAAATACAAGATTGATCATTTCTGTTGATTGACATGGCTACAAATGGTACAGAAGGAATGCTACAAAATTTTGTCAAAAAAGACACAAGAAAATCTGCAAACAATATACCCAGGTAGGGGATGAGAATATGTGTGTGTATGTATTATGTACATTGTATGTACATTGTAGGTATTATGTGTCATTGTGTGTATACACATAGTATATAGTTGAGAAAATTCTAGCATTGTATCATCAAAGGAAATGAATGTTTAGAAAGAATGAGCCTGCCTTTGTCAAGGATAGATCATATTAAATTAACCTTCTTTCCCTTTTTGGACAGAATTTTAAAATAGGTGAAGAAAATCTGATAAAATTTATCTAGATTTTGATAAAGCATCTCATGAAAACCTCATTCCATTCTCAGCAGTATGTGGAGAAATGTGGACTTGACAATATACTTAGATAGATTCGGACTTTTGAATACTAAGACTCCATCGTGGCAGGTGCTTCAGTCTCAGCATAGGACATTCCCAGTGGAGCATCCCAGGAATCTGCACAATTTAACATCTTTATCCATGAGTTGAATAAATAGGATGCTCATCAAATTTTCAGATGACAAAAAGCTGGAATGGAGAGCCAACATTAGATGAGGAATCATTGGACTAAATCTAATCAAAGGAAATTCAATAGAAGTGAATATAATTTTATACTTTAATACCAAAAGACACAACTTCACAGATAGAAATAGAGGAGTCATGATTAGATAGTAACTCTGAAAAACAGCTGAGGTTTTTAGTTCAATTCAAATCAGCAGTGTAGTATGATGATCAAAATAGCAAATGCCATCCTGAACTGCATTAAGAAAGACCTATCCTTCCATTAACAGAGGGGTTCCATTGTATTTGGCCCTTGCCAGCATCTAGGATGTCCTCTTCAGATCTGGGTACTAAAGTTTAAGGAGGACATTAAGAAAAAGGGAAGTGATCAGGAGGCAGCAGCTAGGATGGCAAAGGGTGTGAAGCTTTTGCCATGAGAGCACAGTTGAAGGAATTGGGGTTATTTAGTCTAGAGAAGATTAAGGATTGAGATTGTGTTAACAAGTATCTGTAGGGCTGCCACATGGAGGAAGGAATTGAACTCGTCCTTTTTGGCCTCAAACGGTAAAACCAGAACAATGAATAGAAGTTGCAAAAAGGCTGCTTTGGGTTGGAGGTCAGGATAAATTTCCTGGCACTTAGAGCTATTTAGAAGTGGAATGGGCTGCCTCAAAAAGTGCTGTGTTCTCCTTTGCTTAAGATCTTCACAAAGAATCTGGATTACTGAGAGTTAGATGTGCTATGGTGAATATGGGACACTGGCATCCCTCGCACTTTGACAAGATTGTGATTCTTTGCATCCAAAGCATAAAATCTCTCAAGACTTGTGATAATGGAGAACCACTGACCATTTCTAGTGATTGACATGGTTACAAATGATACAGAAGGAATCTAGAAAGCACTGCCAAAGATTACCAGAGAAGCTGAAGAACTTTGAAGCATGTACTGTGTTTTCCTTTGTGCTCTTATAGAAAGCAAGCAGTGCAAAGGATGAAATTTGATTTGGGAGGTAACTGCTTGATTTAGAAAGAAGTAATGGGGCAGATAGATGGTTCCTGGGATAGATCACCAGCCCTGGAGTCAGGAGGACCAGAATTCAAATCCAGATTCAGACACTTGACAATTATTAGCTGTGTTTATATGTGTATATATATATATATATATATATATATATATATATATATATATATATATATATATATATATATATATATATATATATATATATATATGCATATATGTGTATATATATATGCATATATGTGTGTATATATATATATATTTATATATGTAATAATTTCCTATAATGTTATCTTTCAGTAAAAAAAAAAAAAAGGATTCTTTTCATATATTTTTTGGTGTGGCCATAATTTTTAGCTCATGAAATAGATGATTCCATGTATTCATTGTTATTTTTGTTGAATAATTTATAATTGACTCTCAATTATGAATTTAAATTTAAATAAATCTTTTAAAATATATCTGAACATTCTAAATCAATTTTAAATTCACTTCTTATCTTTAACCATTTTTATCCAGAGGCTCCAGCTTATCTTATAGACCTAATGCATGACAAAAATAATGAGATCCGCAAAGTCTGTGATAATACATTAGATATCATAGCGGTAAGTACTATAATTATACCTTCCACTCAAACAAGGTACTCTTTTGTGCCCTTTTGCATTTTCTTTTCTTTTTAAACATCAGTTTTATGAAGTGAAGATGTTTGACCTATAGACTAAAGCCATGTTTATAGCTCACTCAGTATGTTGAGTAAACCTAACTTTGCATTTTTTAAGAGTTGTAGAAGCATTCTGCTTAAATTCATGTTTTATAGAAGAAGTGCTTTTTCCTCAATCAAATTTATAGTAAAAAACAGGTTTCTTGAGTTGAAATATTTACAAGCATTAAGTATTTTAGGGTATGCTTGCAGAAAGCCTAATTGTTTCTTTATTTTTTTCTGTTATATATAAAATCAGCTCTAATAGTTCATATAGTTTAGTTTCAACGGATACTGAAAATCCTAGCAACCAATCTTCAATTCCTTGGAGGAGGTAGGTTTGGGTTTTTGTTGGAGGGAGATCTGTTTCACAAATTACAAATAAGTTTTTTCTCAGTGACAACAACCTTTGTTATATGAGAAATGACTTTTGTTTAGTATCAGTTATTTGTTTTCAAACTATATTGTTTTAGAAACCTTTATTATCTTTTCCTTCAATGGCCCCATCTCTAATTGAAAACAACAAAAATCTGATTTAAAAAATTAAGCATAGTCTAATAAAAAAAATCCATTGTTGGAGAGGGACAAAAATTCATGTGTTTATTCTGAATTTTAAGTGTTTCTCTTCATTGGACAAGTGTTATGCTGTCTTCGGGACTTAACTTTTATTGCATTGATAAGAATTGTAAAGTCTTTCAAAATTGTTTTTCTCTATAATGTAGCCATTGAATAAGTTGTTGTTCTACTTCTCTTCACTTTATTCTACATCACTTTATAGAGCGCTTCCATTTTCCCACAAAACTATCCATTTAATTATTTTTGTGAAACAAAAATATTTCATTATTTTCCTGTACCATAATTTATTCATTTCTCTAAAAGTGGGTACCACAGGGAACAGCTAGGTGGCGCAGTGGATAGAGCACCAGCCGGGAATTCAGGAGGACCGGAGTTCAAATTTGGTCTCAGACACTTAACACTTCCTAGTTGTGTGATCCTGGGCAAGTCACTTAACCCCAGCTTCAGGGAAAAAAAAGAAACAAAAAAAGAAAGAAAAGTGGATACCACGTCACCTTAGTCTTTAATTTTTTCCTACTATAAAAAGAGCTGCTATAAATATTTTTATGTATGGGTTCTTTTCCTCTTTCTCTATCACTTCACTTCAGGATATAGGCCCAAGAGTGATCTAGTTGGGTCAAGGGACATGCTGAATTTATTAACTTTTTAAAAGTTAATTCCAGTTTGCTCTATCTACTGCACCACCTAGATGCCCCCAGTTTGCTCTTTCTGATGTGCTTATTTTCTCAAAGCCTCTCCAGCATTTGTGAATTCCCTCTTTTGTTATATTTTCCAAACTATAGGTATGACATAGAAACTCAGTATTACTTTAATTTTCATTTTCTTATGATTGTTGATAATTTAGATTTATTTCTTAGGGATAATAATAGCTGCCATTCAGATAGTCCTTTACAGTTACTATTTTACCCTCACAGCAACCTCATTTTACAGATGAGGCAACAGAAGTTATGTGATTTCCTCAAGATGGCACAGCCAGTAAGTGTATGAGGATGGGTTTGAACTTGTTTTCCTCACTCGTAGGCCCAGGGCTCTGTACACTGAGCCAATTGGCTGCCTCTACAATAAGAGCTGGCAAACAGGGCAGCTAGATGGCTCAGTGCACAGAGGAAGACTCATCTATGTGAGTTCAAACCTAATCCCAGACACTTTCTAGCTGGGTGACCCTGGGCAAGTCACTTCACCATTTTCTCAGCTATAAAACAAGCTGGAGAAGGAAATAACTAATCATTCCAGTATCTCTGCTAAGAAAACCCAGATAGGGGCCGCTAGGTGGCGCAGTGGAAAGAGCACCAGCCTTGAATTCAGGAGGACCCGAGTTCAAATCTGGTGTCAGACACTTAACACTTCCTAGCTGTGTGACCCTGGGCAAGTCACTTAACCCCAGCCTCAGAAAAAAAGAAAAAAAAAGAAAACCCAGATAGGGTCATGAAGAGTCAGATATGACTAAAAAGGCTATTGTACTGCAAAAAATGTTTAAGGCTACCACATTTTAGGTTTGTGAAGCATTTTACATGTATCATCTCATTTGTCTTCACAAGAACCCTGATAAATAAATGTTATTATCATCCTCCTTTTACAAATGAACAATTTCAGATCTCTTAGACATGAGACTTTATCAGAGAAACTTGCTACAAAGATTTTTCCCCAGTGATTTTTAACTCTATTTATTTTGTTTGTACAAACTTTTTTTATTTAATATTATTTTTTTATTTAATATAATCAAATTTGTCCTTTTTATCTAATGTAATTTTCTTTATTACTTTATTACTTATTAGTCATGAATTCTTCCCTTCTCCATAGTTCTGAAAGGTACTTTCTTCCTTACTCCTTTAATTTATTTATCTTCTTTTGTGTCTAAGTCTTGTTTCCAATTGGAGTTAATGTAACATGTTGGTCTATTATTTCTGCCAAATTACTCTCCAGTTTTCTCAGTAGTTTTTATATAGTTGTGACACCCTACTCTAATAGCAAAGATCTTTGGATTTATCCAACAGGATTGTTATCAAACAGTAGTTATTGTTTTCTTTTTCTTCTCTTATATTATGTACCTACCTAATCCATAATATCAAGAAAAATTTTGTAAGCTTCTAATGTGTGCCAGGCCAGGCTCTGTGCAAAATAGTGGGGCCACCAAAAAATGGTAAAAGACAGTTCCTGCTCTCTAAGGGAGAAGACAGCACACAAATTACTATGTACAAGCAAGCTATATACAGAAAAATTTGGAGGTATGTAATAAAAGGAAAATTAAGAAGGATCAAGGATTTCTTATAGAAGGTAGAATTTATTTGAAACTTGAAGGAAGTTGTGGAAGTCAGGAGACAATGATGAGGAGAGAAGAGAGCATCACATGCATGGAGAACAGCCAAGAAAAAATGCTTGGAGTTAGGAAATAGGGAGTGTCTGGTGCAAATACAGCAAGGAGGCCAATGTCACTAGGTCAAGTGGGTATGGGGGGAAGAATAAGAATACTAGAAAGGAGGGAGTGGCAAGAGTGAAGGACTTTGAAGGCCAAGCAGGATTTTTTTTTTAAATGCTAGAAGTGATTGGAAACCACTGGAGTTTTTTGAATCAGGGGTGACTATGTGTTCAACCACTGCATATTCTCCCTGAATACGTTCTTTATCTCATAGTCTTTTTCTCCATCCTAACTCCTGCGTCATACATGATGACTTCAACATATATGTTGATATTCCCTTGAACATCCTAACTTCCTGGTACTTCAATAAATTTCCATGATCTACTTCTTCAACTCACCCCAGCTATAAGCAGGGACGGTGAAACTTCTTCCCTTCTTGCCCTTATCCTATTATTCATTCTCTCTGGGGCCTCTAGTCTCTTCATTACTTGTATAGTAATTAATTATATTTTAACTATTTATAGGTTATAATTAATTATAATTAATAAGTTTAATGGGTAAGTGGCTAATAGAACAAGTAGACAGGCTGAGTGATGAAAATTAGACATATATACCCTCTTGAAGAACAATTGTAGGTCATATATTTTGCTAATTTATCATGAATGTTGTTATTTTTGTATACACTTTATATCTCCCATGAGATAAATTGTGATTTTCTGAGAGCAAGAATTATATGTCTTATTTTATCTTTGTGATCCCAGTGCCACAAATAATACCTTGCATATAATTCCCTAATAAATGTTTATTAAATTTCATATGCCATATTATCATTAGATTACAGCCTATGGCATGGTTGCTTTGACAAGAGGACACAAAAAAATGAGATAGAATTAAAATAGAGAATATTGAAAACATATTTGACTACTAATTTACCAGAAATGGCTAAACTACACATTGGGAACTATACATGGGAACTAGTTCATTGGAATTAGAACATTGGCCCAATTACTCACAGAAAACTTTCTGCCATGTATAATAGGAGCCTTGGCTAAGGGGAAAAGTCTCATTCCTTCCTAGGAATGTTTTGGTTTTTTTTTTTTGTTTTGTTTTTTTGGGGTTTTTTTGGCCTTTCCCTTGCCATATTGCTATTTGAGCCACATCCAAAGCCATCTCATCTAAAAGCAGTACTATTTTCCAAAGCATAGATCCTTGCCAGCTAGTTTGAAGGCTTGTACTTAGATCTTGATCCAGATTTTATTCATAAAATAATGGTAAGAAGATAATTTTGTATTTTGAATTTAATAGCAGAAAGTTATTTGTGTTAGATTTGGGGGACCAGACATGTCACATTTTATACATTATATTTTATATCCAATTCCATATGAACAATATAACAACACTTATTCAACATTATAGCACATGCACAGACTACCACACATACAGAGTTAATCCCAAATCTAGTAGCATATGCACAATTATGAGCAATATGCAAATGGATAACTAGAGTTACAAATACTGGCCTCCTGTCATATAACTAGGTGTTGAGATGAACATAAATTTACTATCATTAGTTAGATTTCCTTTGTGTGTAGTCTTCAGTGGTGTCTACTTTTTTTTTTTTAATTAGTTTTTATTTACCAGATATTTGCATGGGTAATTTTACAACATTGACAATTGCCAAACCATTTGTTCCGATTTTTCCCCTCCTTCCCCCACCCCAGATGGCAGGTCGACCAATACATGTTAAATATGTTAGAGTATAAATTAAATACAATATACATATACATGTCCAAACAATTGTTTTGCTGTACAAAAAGAATCGGACTTTGAAATAGTGTACATTTAGCCTGTGAAGGAAATCCAAAATGTAGGCAGACAAAATTAGAGGGATTGGGAATTCTATGTAGTGGTTCATAGTCATCTCCCAGAGTTCTTTCGCTGGGTGTAGCTGGTTCAGTTCATTACTGCTCTATTGGAACTGATTTGGTTCATCTCATTGTTGAAAATGGCCACATCCATCAGAATTAATTATCATATAGTATTGTTGTTGAAGTATATAATGATCTCCTGGTCCTGCTCATTTCACTCAGCATCAGTTCATGTAAGTCTCTCCAGGCCTTTCTGAAATCATCCTGCTGGTCATTTCTTACAGAACAATAATATTCCACAATATTCATATACCACAGTTTATTCAGCCAATCTCCAGTTGATGGGCATCCACGTAGTTTCCAGTTTGTGGCCACCACAAAGAGGGCTGCCACAAACATTCTTGCACATGAGTCCCTTTCCCTTCTTTAAGATCTCTTTGGGATATAAGCCCAGTAGTAACACTGCTGGATCAAAGGGTATGCACAGTTTGATAACTTTGAGCATAGTTCCAAAATTGCTCTCCAGAATGGCTGGATGTATTCGCAGTTCCATCAAGTGTTGTCTACTTTTAAAGTGCTTGTATGAGTAGAAATTGAAGTTTATCCTAGGGTACTTTAGTCATACAACAGTATTTATTAACTCTAAGAGATTTGAACACCTGACATTCTAGGAGAGAATTGCAGAATATTTTCAAGCTAGTTATCTGCAATTTATGCTATCATTTTAGTTGGTGATATTGAGGAAATAAAAAGAAATATAGTTTCTAGATTTGTGTTAGAAGAAAGGGAAGAAAGGAAATCAGGAAGGAAGAAAAGAAAGAAGGGATGAACAAGAAGTCAAGAAGCATTTATGTATCATCCATAGTATGCCAAGCCTTGTACTAAGTTATCAGATAAGAAAGAAAGGCAAAAACATTCCTTATCCTTCAGGAGTTCATATTCTAATTGTAGGAGACAATGCACAGAGTTGATATCGGCCATATGTAAAGCCCCAAGGGTTCCCAAGGATTCATAGGAAGGTCATATGACAAGGCGCACAGTGGCAAATAAAATGGTAAGCCACTGAGGACTTTACCATTCAGTGGCAGTGAAGTTGGTCAGACTTGGAGGTCTTCCATATAACCAAAAGAATTAACAGTTGGTCACTTTATACTCAAACAGCATCAGCAGCCATCCTATCATCATTGGAGAAAGACAGAATTGACCTACATATGAAATATATATATGTTTTCAAAAGAATGGGAATGAAACATTATAAGCTAGAATTTATTATGTATAACAGCAAGATTAGGTGATGAGCAACCATGATAGATTTGGCTCTTCTGAACAATGTGGTGAACCTGGGCAATTCCAGTAGACTTGGGATGGAAAATGCTATTTACAAGCAGAAAAAGAACTATGGAGACTGAATGTAGATCAAAGCATACTATTTTTATGTTTTTTTTTTTGTTTGTTTACTTGCTCTTTTTTTTTTCTCATGGTGTTTTCTCTTTTGATCTGATTTTTTTTACAACATGACAAATATGAAAATATATTTAAAGTTTGAACATGTATAACATATTAGATTGTTTGCTGTCTTTGGGGGGAGTGAAAAGAGGTCAGGAGGGAGAAAAAAATTTAGAATGCAAAATCTTACAAAAATGAATGTTGAAAGCTATCTTTACATGTATTTGGAAAAATAAAATACTATTAAGAGAAAAAAAGAATTTACTATGGCACATAGGCACATAGCTAAGTGGCTAGATTTGGAGGATTGATTAAGAAAAAGGCAAAAGACAGTCTTTCCTCTCAAGGAGCTAAATCTAGTAAAGGAGATGATATACAAACAACTATGTGCAAATAAAGTATTGGAGAAGATCTGAGAGAAGGTACTGAGACTGAGATTAACATTGACCAAGAAAAACAGCTTGTAAAAAACGGGGCTTTAGCTGATTCTTGAAGGAAGCCAGAAAACAGAGATAAGAAGAAAAGAGAGTTCCATACCTGATAGACTATCTGGGAAAATGTTCAACATCCAGAGATGGAGTATCTTGTTTGAAGAACAGCCAGGAGGGCCAAGGTCACTGGTCAGAGAGTATGTGGAATGGGGAAGAAAGAGGTAAGTTTTAAAAGTTAGGAAGGGAGTTGGTAAGGAAAGGGTTTTGAAAACCAAAAGAGGATTTTCTGTTTGGTAACAGGGAGACACTGAAGTCTGTTCACTGGGATGGAGGGCAAGATAATATGATTGTATTTTAGAAAGATCACTTCGACCATTGGGTGGAGAACAGACTAGAGTAGGGAGAAGCCTGATCACAAGCCTATGGGGCTTGAACCAGAGTGCTCACAATGTCAGTATTTTTTTTTTCTAAAACATTAGTTTATATTCTTAGCTGAGAATATGGATAAAAGTGCTGCTGGGAGTTTGAGAAGGGATGGAAGATTTGGAAAATCCCTCCACTGAGTGGTATAGTAAATACATTTTATTGTGGTTGATTTATTTTAGTCATGTCTGACTCTGTACCCCCTGTGGTTTTCTTGACAAAGATACTGGAATGGTTTGCTATTTCCTTCTCTTATCTCATTTTATGTATGAGGAAAACACCATTAAGTGACCTGCCCAGGGTCACCCAATTAGTAAGGATGTAAGTAAGGCCGCCTCTATTGCATCAGTTAGGGAGGTGTAAAAGGATTGCCTTGCTATAATGAGAACCCAGGTGAGATTGTGTAACATAACTTTGTAGTGGACCTGCTGAGCATGGTTTCATTATATAGCCGGGGGTTGGCTGAATAATTATGATATATGAATGTAATAGAATATTATTCTATAAAAAACAATCAGCAGGATGATTTCAGAAAGCCCCAAAAAGACATGCAAGAATTGATACGAAGTGGTGAGTAGAACCAAGAGATCATTGTATATAACAAGGTTATGTGAAGATCAGCTGTCATTGACTTGGCTTTTTTCAGCAGTCAACAGTAAACTTGTGATGGAAACAATATTCTACATCCAGAGAAAGGACTATGATGATTAAATGTAGATCACAACACAGTATTCTTATTTTTTTGTTGTTGTTGCTTGGGTTTTTTTTTCCTCATTTTTCCCCTTTTGATCTGACTTTTCTTGCACACATGATAGATGTAGAAATATGTTGAGAAAAATTGCATATATTTAACTTGCATTGGATTGTTTGCCCAGGGGAGAGGAGAGGAGATAGAAAAATTTGGAACACAAGGTTTTGCAGGGATGAATGTTGAAAACTATCTTTGTATGTATTTTGAAAAATAAAAAGCTATTATTTTTTAAAAAATCAGTTTGAGTCAAGGAAAAAGATTTAAGAGAACATAGCTTCAAGTCAAATATAAAGGAACCCAAAGAAGAGTTATCTATAAAGGAGTTATGGGGAGTGAGATAGTAGGAGCATAGTCAGAGGCAATCAAACCACCAAAGTTAGTCAACAAGCATTTATTAAGTACCTACTATATTCTAGGAGTTATGCTAATAGCTGAATATTAAGATATAAAGAAGGGAGGGCAAGAAGCAGTTCACAATCTGACAGAGGAGACAACACGCCAACTACTAAATGCATAAAAGATATAGATAGGATAAATTGGAGGTAATCAACAGAGGAGTTGTAAACTATTTCTACTTCTCTGCTCCAGCATTAATTTGTATTAAGTTGAGTATTAGTTTCAGGGCCAGTTTCTCTGGGAGAAAGGCTGTTTGAGATCATCAGACAGGAGAAGAATGTCAGGACAAATGCAGTGTTGTTAAAATTTTCTGACTCACTTCTGTGTCTCCTGTCCTCTCTTTCGTGAAAGCCTGAAAGTTCTCCTTCTGATCATGGGAAATATCTGAAAGAATTTTTATTTATTTTGTCTTTATAAACAGCATTAAGCATTGCAAATAACCATTTGCTAATATGACTTTCTTTTTGGAAATGAATTTCCACTTGGGAGGAAGCCACATGCCAGGGGAAAGGGGGAGAGGGAGAGAGAGAAGAAGAGAGAGAGAGAGAGAGAGACAGAGAGAGAGAGACAGAGAGAGAAAGACAGACAGAGAGAGAGAGAGAGAGAGAGAGAGAGAGAGAGAGAGAGAGAGAGAGAGAGAGAGAGATCTAATTCTGAGGTGTTATGACTAGAGGTTCAGAGTTGACAAAAATGATAGAGAGCTGAAGATCTTTTGATGCTACTTTGCAGAGTAGAGAAAGACTGTTTGTGCTGATTATATGAGGTAGGCCCATGGGGCTTTCAGTGGTAAGGTTGAGGGGCAATTAGGAGTTGTTGTATAACTCTAGCGACTCCCGTATGCTACACATATCTAAGAGTCTTTGTTTCTCAAATTGTGGCATGGATGATGTAGCATAAGAAATGATGAATGGTATCAGAGGAAACTGAGAAAACCTCTATAAATTGATTATGCAGTGTGAAGTAAGCAAAAGTCAAACAATTCACACACTTTAACAGTAGAGAGAGAAAAAGCTTTGAAGGACTTGAGAACTCTGGTTTATGCAATGATCATTAACCACAAATGTCCAGAACTGAAGATGAATCTACCTCCTGAATGACGAGTGATGGACCTAAAATCCAGAATAAGACATGCAGTTTTGGCCATGCCAATGTGAGAATTTATTTTGCTGGCTTCCACGTATTTGCTGTGAGGTGTTTCTTTTTAAACCAGATACATTGAAGAACAATGGGAAGAAGACAAAATAAAATGTCCATGAAAATATTTTCTTTTTTTTTTAATTGTAGCTTTTTATTTACCAGATATATGCATGGGTACTTTTTCAGCATTGAATTGCAAAACCTTTTGTTTCAACTTTTCCCCTCTTTTCCCCCACCCCTTCCCCCTGATGGCAGGTTGACCAATACAGGTTAAATATGTTAAAGCATAAGTTAAATATTTAATATGTATGGGAATGCCTGCCATCTAGGGGAGGGGGTGGAGGGAAGGAGGGGAAAAATTCAGAACAGAAGGGAGTACAAGAGATAATGTTGTTAAAAAAAAAAATTTACCTATGCATATATACTGTCAAAAAATATTATAATTATAAAATTAATAAAAAAAATTTTTAAAGCATAAGTTAAATACAATATATGTGTACGTGTCCAGTTATTTTGCTGTGCAAAAAGAATCAGACTTTGAAATAGTTTGAAATAGTGTACAATTAGCCTGTGAAGGAAATCAAAGAATGCAGGTGGACAAAAATAGGGGTACTGGAAATTCTATGCAGTGGTTCATAATCATCTCCCAGAGTTCTTTCACTGGGTGTAGCTGGTTCAGTTCATTACTGCTCTATTGGAACTGATTTGGTTCATCTCATTGTTGAAGAGGGCCACATCCATCAGAATTGGTCATCATATAGTATTGTTGTTGAAGTATATAATGATCTCCTGGTCCTACTCATTTCACTCAGCATCAGTTCATGTAAGTCTCTCCAGGCCTTTCTGAAATCATCCTGTTGGTCATTTCTTATAGAACAATAGTATTCCATAATATTCATATACCACAGTTTATTCAGCCAATCTCCAATTGATGGGCATCCACTCAGTTCATGAAAATATTTTCTTAAAAATTATTCTGGTTTCTACATTTTCACCATTAACTAGTTTTTGTAAATTCAAAAGTCTAAAACCATATATTTGAAGAGAGGTTTTGTACTTTATTTTTAAAGAGAGAAACTATTTTTGCTCAAAAGTCAGAATATGGTTGTGATCATATTGAGAAGAATTAGATGTTTTGTAAGGCTTCTGTAGCAATTGTCACAGAAATTATGAAAATGTTGCACTAGTGATGATTTCTTTAATGTAGTTTGGCTCAAGTCTGAACTGATGAATTGAAACAGATGTGTTTAGTACAGTATGTACCATGGTAGATTCCATGATTTGCTGATATGGTCTCTGTAGTCTTGTCACCAAGTTGTCACCTACATGACTGAGATTTCCTAGAAACTAAAACAAATCCACTCACTGTTTCCCATGGCAGTCAATTGGATACCATCACCTCTCTTTTAAACTCTTCAGAACCATAGAGAAAGGGGCCTTTGGAAGGACATCATCAGGAGCTGCCAAGTAACTCCCTTCTAGTTTGGTGATGGATTTGAGATTCCTTTTTCTTATCTAAATTCCCAGATGATTATTCTTCCTTACATAACTAATAGGGCTTCAAAATTTTGAATGTCAGAGAGGTGTGCTGGGCTTCCAGAAATAGGACTGCTGAGAACCCACTAATAAGTAGGTATCCAAGAGTACTTTGGTGCCTTATATAGAAGTTAAATAGAGTCCCACTAGCCAGTCAAGAGTCCAGCTGTATAAGTGATGATTTGGTAATGAGACCACAAGGTCTTTGTAACTCAGAGAAACAAAGTATTCCTCCTTCCCAAGAGATATATATAGAAATTGATGAGTGTGGCTAATAATTATAATAAACTGAAGAAAGGTTGGTTTCTTCATAATATTTTGCATGCTTTCTTCCTTAGAAAGTAATAAACTAATAGTACCCTTTTCAGCAATTAAAAGTTTTGAGAGAATTGTCAACTTTTTTTCCTAATATGCTAAAATTAATGTCATGATCTTATAGCAAATAGCTTATTATTTAGAAATACCTTTTCTCCCTTCATTCCAAAACAGACCAACCACATCCAACATATATTTCATACATGCCAATAAAAAGTCAGTTTAATATATAGTACCTGATTATCTGTTATATAAATCAATTTTGGCTCAGTTTAAGCTCATGTCATTTATGTATGGCCTCTAGAACTTAGCAGTTGCTCTGTGAATGAATCAGTGGCAAAGTTTTACAGGAGAAGCTAGAATATTTTTCTCATTCACACATTGCATGAACTTTCTGTTAGAATTCATTCACACATGAACCTATTAGATAGAACTTTAAGATCTTTTCCTAAATGTAATAGATTTTCTCTGTACATATACGAGCTGATTTTATATGTGTGAGTAATGTATATACATACATACACATGCACGTGCACACACACATTTTAGAGATTCCTTATATGATAGTGGTCAAATATCTCATCCACTCCTGGAGGTTCCATAGCTGTTTCCATACCCAAGATTTAAGAGTCAGAAACAACTTTTTTCCCCTTCCTCCTCTATAAACACACAAAGATGGAGCCAGATCCCTTCTTTCATTAGTCATTATTTCATTATCACCCATTCTTTAATTGTTCTATTATTTTAATGATTACTGCTTTTTAGACAGCAACAAATTGATTTTAAAAGAACAATTATAATTATGGATAGAAAAAAATTTTTTTTGCTTAAACACATATAATTGTTGTCTTTTGCTTAGTAGTGTCAGTTGATATGATGTTGCACTGACATTGAACAGAGTAATCTACTCAGTGCATGTTCCAGGAGATACTAGAGATAGGAGATATTAAGCAGGAACCTAAAAATACTATTTGTGACTTTTCTTGTGAAAAGAAAGTAAAGTATGTATTAAATTTCATAATTCTATTGTATAGAAAGTACTCCTTTAGGAAATTTAGAGAATATATAATTTTGCCCTTCCTGATAACCTTAAATGAGCAACTAAGTTATTCTAGACTTCTTTAATTCAGTATGAAAAATTGCATTAAATAAGCCATATTAGAGGACAGCTGCGTTAAAGAAGAAAGGAAAATCTGTTTTATATCAATAGCATTAGAACACAAAGTAGCTCTATGTTATCCTATAGTGTGTTAATCAGATACAAGGTGTGACGGAAGCCAGTGACAAAGAGTATTTCTGATAGGGAACAGACTCTGGTAATAGGCTGTTTAACGCTTCATAATGTTTCAGTGGTTCAGTAGTAAAGAAAAGTAGATGTAGAACTTCAAAAAAGGATGGCACATTCCATACAGAATCAAACCATAAGTCTTCCATGACACCTCAGGATTTATGGAAACTAAGTGCTTGAGACCATGATGTTGGCTCAGACAAGAAGAAAATTAAAAACAAAACATTCCAGTCTTTAAATGAAGAGTAAGTTCTTGACTAAAAATGAGGATGCCAGAGCAGACTTTTTAAAATTTGACATTTTTAAATGAAAAGTATATCCTAACATTGTTCCCTAAATGGTCCAGCTTGCTGCTAAATTTTAGTATGTTTTAGCTGTGATTGGATTGTCATTAATCTCTTATGCCTATCTTCCTAGAAAAAGGTGTTTTTTTTTTTTTATCTAAGTAGGTTAGTAAGGTATCAGTTTTAGCCAATAGCTGATACCTGTGGTTGAAACCAAAAATTTACATAGCTATTATTTGCCATTAAATTTTTTGCCAGTTTTTTAATATATTTTTTAGATTTTTATTATAGCTTTTTATTTACAAGACATATGCGTGGGTAATTTTTCAGCATTGACCCTTGCAAAACCTTCTGTTCCAATTTTTCCCCTCCTTTCCCGCACCCCCTCCTCTAGATGGCAGGTAGACCAATACATGTTAAATATGTTAAAGTGTATATTAAATGCAATATATGTATACATATTTATACAGTTATCTTGCATTTTGCTAGTTTTTATCGTTTTAACTAGTTATTTCCCTTAACCTTGTAAAGTAGTAGTTATCATAGACTTTGAGTCAAAGCCTCTTTCAACCAAAAAGGGATATTTTCAATCTTCTAGTCCAATAGCCTCAATTTTACCAAGGAAGAAATTTGAGTCTTAAAGAGATGATTTGCCCAAATTCTTATATCTAGAACCTCATTTTCTTAACTCCATCTCAAATTTTATTGCATTATGTAAATTTATTACTGGTTTTCAAATAGAAGGTGAGGCAGAGGACGGTTGTCACTTGTACTTTTTTTTTTTATACAAATCTGGTTTGTACAATTAGAATGTTGTTTATGATCAAATAAGTAATATTTCTTGCCATTAACTTCTCAATGTAAGAGGTAAAAATAAAGTGTGTCACTTGAACACAGTATAGTTGGTCCCCATTCACCTCTACTATCCTACATAGTAGTGTGCCTGGGAATTTGCCTGTGGAACCTGGACATCACCATCACCACAACTGCAAATCCTCCTTCAGTGGCATCTAGGATACTTTCTGGACCATATACACAGAATTTTGTCCTCAAATCATTCAACTTCAACCGTAAATATAGCTAACATGCATATATACATAAATATATATACATATATATATACACATATATACATATATATATATATATATATATATACTGGTTTACATAATTATTTTTCAGTGCATAAGAGAATTTTTTTCTTTCAGGGAGATCTGATTTTAAAAATACAATCTTTATTCAGACCAATATGTGATATTAGTGGAATAACAAAATATGAGTCCTGAGCTAGCCTTCCTTTGTCCTAAATAGAATTTCATAATACATAGCTTTAAAAAAATTAAGGGAAAATGACTTACTTATAGAAAAACATAACAGCTTTTTTTGTGATGGCAAATAATTGGAAATTGAGAGGATACCCATAAAATGAGGAATGATTAAACAAGTGGCATATAATTGTAATGGAATACTATTGTGCTATAGGAAATGATGAGCAGGCAGATTTCAGAAAAATGACACAAACTGATACAAAGTAAAGCGGACAAAACTAGGAGAATATTGTACATACCTAGCTATAGCATTGTACAATGATTAGCTATGAATGACTTAACATTCTCAACAGTACAGTGATTCAAGACAATTCCAAAAGACTCATGAGGAAAAATGCTATCCACATTCAGAGAAAGATCTGATGGAGTCTGACTATATCAAAGCATACTAATTTCACTTTATTTTTTTGGATTTTTTTTCTTTTAGTCTTTTTTTTCACATGACTAATGTGAAAATATGTTTTACATGATTACACATGCAACTATAGCATATTGATTTATAATCTTAAGAAGGGGAAAAGGGAGGGAAGAAGAAAGGAAGGAAGGGAAAATGGAAAAAATTTAGAATTCAATTTTTAAAAATTAATATTAAAATTTTTCATTACAAACACTTAGAAAAAATAAAATACTATTAAAAATAGATTAAAATCCAAGATAACATAAAAATAAGTTTACTTTTTTCTAAGTAGAATTTAATTTTTATTTCTCACTACCTATTTAACCAATTTATTTGCTGACAAAGAGAAAAAGTGAGGCACACGAAGGTGTTGTGACTTGTACTTTTTATCCACATTTGGTTTGTACAAAATTAGAATGTTGTTTATAATCAAATGATTAAAATATCTCTTGCCTGTAACTTCTCAAGGTAAGAAGTAAAGATGAAGTGTATCACTTGGACATAGTATAGTTGGTCCCTGTTCACCTCTACTGATTTGAATCTCTATTTAATCTGAAGAAGACAATTTTTATTTTAAGATCTTGAATAAATGTGTAGAATAACACATGATTTCTGAGATATAACTTAGCTTTGTGCTTAAGTTACCAAGGATTAAAAACATTTTGCTATAAACCTGTTATAGTCAATTTTTCAAATATATAATATTCTTAATGTAAGTTAAAATTTTGTTGTTGTTCAATAGTTTTTTAGTCATGTCATTCTTTGTGATCCCGTTTGGGGTTTTCTTCACAGAGATACTGGAGGGGTTTGGCATCTCCTTCTCCAGCTCATTTTACAGATGAGAAAACTGAGGCAAACAGCATTAAGTAATTTACTCAGAGTTACACACTGGTGAGGGTCTGAGGCCAGATTTGAACTCAGAAAGATCAGTCTTCCTGACTCCAGACCTAAGCTTGATTCACTTTGTACTATCCAGCTACCCTTCTTGAGTATCTAGATCAATGTTATCAAATTCAAATGGAAATAGATTCTTGCAGGTAGTATATTAACTTTAAAAGCCCTACAAATTTAACATTATCTATGCTGTATTATATATTTTTTAATTTTGTTAAACACTTTCCTATTACATTTTATTTTGGTTCTGATTGTACTAGGGAGTTTTGGAGTGTAAGTTTTATAGCTCTGCTCTTCTTGGATTTCTACTTATTAATATTCTTCCTAAAATGTTTGGTACCCAAAACTATACATAAACTCTAGATTTGGTCTCCATAGGGTAGAATGGAACTGCTAATGTTTTCTTTTCCTCGAGTAGATAAACATGCTGGACTTGGAATCAGAAACATCTAGATTTAAGTCTTTCCTTAGTAATTTCCTAGCTATGTGACCCTATGCAAGGCGCTAAACCTGTCTATACCTCATCCATAAAATGAGGGGACTGAACTCTGTGGCCTTTCAGATCTCATCATCTTTTGGGGGCTACTATATCACACTGTTAATAAACTAGTGTGCAGCATATAACCCCCCCAGAATTTTTAATCTAAGGGCAAGACAATTTTCTTTTTTATCCAGTATAACATATTTTGATCAGAAAATGTCATAAAGACTGAGCTAGGTGATCACATAGTCTCTCAGCTTTGTTTTCCTAATGTGTAAAATTCAGTAGAATTCAAGTAGGTACTAATTTCCTACTTTGACAGTCACTATACTAAGGGGATAA
This sequence comes from Sminthopsis crassicaudata, assembly GCF_048593235.1. NCBI lineage: Eukaryota > Metazoa > Chordata > Mammalia > Dasyuromorphia > Dasyuridae > Sminthopsis > Sminthopsis crassicaudata. Next base: position 58,017,430 of record NC_133620.1, on the reverse strand, counting down.
CAATGAATACTTATCCCTCAAGATTAGGGTCCTATGAGATCATCAATTTAAAAGCACTTTGCAAAACTTAACGTGACATATAAATGTGTTGAATTCCATCTTATGAGGCAGCCAGCTTGTTGAGAGTCAAACAGAACTTGACAGTTAATTCCCCATGTTGGAAAAGTACATAAGAGCAGAACACCAGATTGACAACCAACAGCCTACCAAGTCTAGGCATATGATTCTCATCCAGGATATCCTTCACTTCAAAATGTAGATTTTTATAATTAAACTTGGGAAAGGTCAGGCACTTAGATTTCATTCATCATTTTTTAAATTTCATCTCATGCTTTCTCACAGGGACTCTCATTCCAAAGAAACTTTGTTGTGTTTCACTGGTTCTAATGTATAACTCTATGTAGCTTTGCTTTTTAATTTTACATAGGAATTAACATCTGTTACATTGCTGTATAAAATATGATTATGAGGTAAACTAAAAGTTTTTTAAATTCCTATCTTAATAAATTCAGTTTATCATTCTACACTGTTGAATTTTATAACCCAATTTGGTCATCCATTGCATTATTTGTTTGTAACATCTTGTCATCTGCAAATTTGATAATCTTTCATTCAAGTTATTTGTTAATTTTGCCAAGGAAGGAAAGTTATTATACTTCATTGTAGTTATGCCTTCAAGATTCCAGTCTATGTATTTCTATTCTTTGGTTCAAGTCAATCAAGCAGTTAGACGATAATACAAATAGGGCAGTTTAAATCTCTCTGTTTAATTCCCAGGAATTTTCTAAAAGATGTTGTCATATGCCTTGCTGAATTATAATTCTTTTGTTTATAATATTATCCTGATCTACTAAAATAGTAACCCCATCATAAAAGAAAATGATCTTGGGAAACCTATACTGACTTTTCATAATTGTCTTCCTTTCTACATGTTTACAAAATATAGTCATGATAACATGTTCTAACCAAGATTCATGTTAAATTTGCCATCTTATAGTTTGAATTAAATAATTCCTTTCTTCTTTGAAAATCTCTTAAAATTCCCATTCCTTAGGCTCAAAGCTTCTTCCTCATTCTCCAGTTTTTCAGCAATCACAGCTATAATTTTTTTCAGTTTTTTTATGATTTAGTTTATCTAGTTCCTATAAATTGAATTCATAAAGAAATTCTAGGTACATTTTTTAAAAGTTTGTTGTTCTGTCTTTCCTATTCTGATGATAACTTTGTAATGGGGACAGGGGAAATCTGGGTAGGAATTAAGTAATTTCACTTTCTCTGTATCATCAGTTATCATCTTGTTATCCAACTCAAACACTGGTTATATTCCATCTTAATTCTTCCTCTTGTTCCCCTCATAGCTTACAAACAAATCCAATATGTAAAATACTAAATATGATAAGTTTAAGCTTAGATTATTGTTGAAGTTTATCAAGGAAAAACAGGTCCTTTTTCTTTTTTTTTCTACTTCTTCCCCCAAAGGTTAGCTAGATTGCTGTGGGCACACTGCAAAAGATGGCATAGAGAATTCCTCTCAGCCAGGAGGGTATTTTCTGTCATATCATGAATGCTTCACAATCTAACCTGTTCATAAGAGGAAAATCTTGCATTAGAAAAGATTGCTAGGGCTCCAGTCTTTTCAGTACTTTTAATTTCAGCATATATCTCCTCATGCTAGAACTCTCACAGCAGCCTGCTGGACAATCTCCCTGCCACAAATCTCAACCCCCTATACCCTATCTCCTAACATCATCTTCCTAAAGTCCAAGTCCAACTCCTCTCACCTTCAGAATCACAGATGAAATCCCTTATTCGGCATTTAAAGGCCTTGATAACTCGACCTTTCCTTGCCTTGCCAGTCTTCTTGTTCCGATATCCTCTATCATCCAGGGCCTCGCAGCCCCATCTGATTTCCTGCATTTTCCCCGGGCTGTCCCAGTACCTGTTGTGCTCTCCTTGCTTGTCTCTACTTCCTGGCTTCAATATCTCCCTTCAAGTCCAAGCTATAATCTGACCTATTCTGGAAGCTTTTACTTATTCCTCTTAATTCTAGTTCCTTTCTTCTGCTGACTTTTCCTGATGGAGGATCAATCCTTTCTGATTTATATTATCTACAGCTTGGTTGTGCATGTTGTTTCCCTAATATTGTTGTGAACTCCTTGAGAACAGGCATTGTCTTTTGCATTTCTTTGCACCCTCAGTATTTAGCACAGTACTTGGCACATAGTTGGCTCTAACTAAATGTTAACTGACTATATATTATGTGCTGATAGAAGAGATATGAACAATGTCAATAACTGTGGAAGAAAATTATATGTGTATACTATATGTATGCATAATAACTGGCATTTATTAGAGTTTTTCATTTTGAAAAGCACTTTACATATATTGTATCATAGAAAATCCTTTAAGATAAGTACTACAGGGTATGTTTATCCCCACATTATGAAGGAGATTGAGACTTAGATGAACTGCCTTATTCATGGTCACACAACTGGGGGGAAGGGTATTTTAGCCCAAGGGTTCCTGGCTGCAAGTTCTGCACTTGATCACTCAGACTTTTATAGTGGTTCCACCCCTTTACTGCTGAGGTTTGTAGTTTCCACAAGCACTCCCCACAGCCAGCCCTTTAGGTTCTATTGGACAAGTCACCAGCTTTAGCTTAACTCTCCTCACCCTCACCCCCTGAAACTGCCTGGTGTATCAGAAGGCAGCGTGGCGTGTGAAGAGAAACCTATCCGAGATCAGGGAAACCTGCGTTCAGCATCTGCCTATATCACATGCTGTCTGTGACCCAGACATTGGACCAGTCGGGTAACCTTTGTGACCTCCTGGCATTGCACATTGCAGAAAAAATGCCCTAAAGAGCTCCCTGCACAGCCCCTGGCCTGAACTGCATGTTACGTGTACCCAGTACCTCCCCTCAAAGAAGCCTGGTATAGTGCCCGATACATGGAGGGGCAGCACACCAGCCCCACAGTGAGCTCTTGTGGCAGTTGCCTAAAGGTGTCGGAGTGCTGGGGGACACTGTGCTGGGCCCAGGATCAGAAAGACCGGCCTCAGACCCTCCCTCCCACCATGGAGTCTCAGGAGGCTTCAGTGCCCTCAATTGCAAAAGGGGGTGGGGTGGGGGGACTTGTGTCTGGTAACAGCAACTTTTTACAAGGAGCAGATGACAAATTTGTAGAGCACTTAGCATAGTAGATACTCAACGAATGCTTCTTCTCTTCCCCTTCCCTTCCCTTCCCTTGAGAGAGCCAAAAAAGAAACAATCTCTACCCAGAAATCTTAGCAGGGAGCTCTGGAATTGAACTACACCTTGACTGAGCATCACTTTAAAAAGTATCACTGAGTGCACTTCTCGTGCTTCCCTGTGCGGGGGTAGCTCACTCCGAATAATGCTTATGTCAATCCAAGTGCTTTTGAGGTGCCCATTGTAACCAAGGCATTGGAGACAAAACAAGAAAACACTATAGACCAAGAATCAAATTGGGGGGGGTGCTTGTTTTTGTTTGGGGGGGCAGTTCTGGGGAGGTAGCCAATTGAACTTGTCACTCATAAATTAGCAGGCCCCTTGAAAATGCTCACACAACCACCTTCCCTGAATTTGTGTGTGTGCATCATCCGAAACAACCTATTTTCTATTCAGGGAAGGGGTTTTCCCTTTCCAAGAAAATTGCTCCCTTCCCTTTCTAGAAAATGACTTGCTCTTCAAAAGCTTAATGGGCAAATAGCCACCACAAGATTTCAGCATATTAAAGGGAAAAATGCCCAAACTGTAGCTCCTTCCCAGCCAGCACTTCTGACTCGCTCCTGAAGGTGTTAGCAAACTTACATTGTTCAATACTATTCTTCTCTTTGTTCAGCTGCTATAAAAGCCTCTGAGCCCAGGCTGAACAAAACTGTTACCTTTGCTAAAACTGGAAACCCTCTTATCGTCTATCTCTCCCTTTCAGCTTGGCATTTTTCTGACCCACAAAGATATTAGTAGATAAATAAAAATACACATTGAAAATAACAGATGAGTAATAAATAGACAGCTTGCAAACTGGGAAAAGAGAGGATGGCTTTACCTGAAAGTGGGAAGGATCACCAGATCAATCAGCCCTTTGTCCTACCCATGCCATCCTAAAGCTGCAAATCCCCAGGGTTGCCCTCCCTGCTATTCTATAATTGCAGCATAGCATCAGAACAAACCCGTCTGATTACCAGTTCTCATGGCTCACTCCTGGAAGCTTTCTACTTCCCTTCCATCTCTTTTCTGCTTATTGGCTCTGCTTTTCTGGTTTCTTTCAGTGTCTTGTTTGCCCTTCATTCTTGAGATGGGCAGTGACATAAAGCATGATGCCATGATATGCAAGTGAATTGAATTTAAGTGAGGGATAGCTGTGCAAAGCCAGCTTCACTTTGTCCTCCAGAATCATTTGAGTCCAGTGGCCAATTCTAGATCAGGATGAATGGAGATGGTTCTCAACTAGAACTCAGACTTCAGAGGCAGGTTACAAGTAAATATAAGGCAATTAAGCATTACCTTAGTTTTGGTTCAGGAAAGATTTTATAAAGCTGGACTTCTTAAACTTTTCCCACTTGCAACCCCTTTTTTCCCAAGAAATTTTTAATAACCCCAGAAATGAATTACAATTAAACTTTGATAGAATATTTGATACTGCAAGATATAGGACATTCAGAAATCTTTTAACTGTTTCCAAATTTTTTGTGACCCCATGTAGAGTCATGACACACAGTTTAAGAACTTTTGTTACTAAGGGTATGACAATGAAGGAAGAGAAACATTCTGAGCTTAGAAAACGTGTCCCATCCATTCTATTGGGTTAAGATGAAAAGGGAGCACATTCTAAAAGTAGGACATATTTTATTCAATACAAGTTTGAAAAATAGTTTTTCCTGTTAGGAACTTCAAGTAAAGGAAAATTATAATGTGTGTAAATTAAATGCATATTATGGAGAACTTTAAATTTTAGTCATAGGAGTTTGTATGATAACATAAAGATGGAAAGAAGGCCCTGAAGTCTTTTGAGAAGGGGAATGTTAATTTTGGACTTTGACTTTATAAAGTATACATTGGTAGCTATATGGAGGAATAATTGGAGATGGGAGGTAGTAAGTACAGATGAAATTTAGAGACTGTTACACTAGTCCATATGAGATGTTATTTTTTCCTAATTTGTTCTTTTATCTTACCATGAAACAAAAATGTTAATAAAGTGAAAAAATAGTTATCTTTTGGAGTTTTTTCATCAATGACAAGATATTTTTTATACCTCAATACTTTGAAAAATTCTAAATTTATTGCATCTTTATAATGCATAGTGAGAAGTACCAATTATAAGAAATAAAATAGAAATTAAAACTTCATGATTTATATGTAGTTGGGAAAAATTATTTTAGAGATTTTGTTAATCTTTTTGCAATAAAAACCTGATGAAGCATTTTAAACATGCCTGTGAAGCAAAGTGTATCATATATGTTAGCAATGTGTATTTTATCTATTACAAAGTGTTACCCAAACATATAGAATGTAAATGCAAAACTAGCTAGCTGTCCAAAATGTCAAAAACAATTACAGCCATAAGACCTCTCAGGAACACTGAAATTTGATTGCTTATATAAGAGCTGCCAATCTTTAAGATAGTTTATGGGATTTAAAATCCTTGCAGGGTATTTGAATTACATCCACGAGTGTTAAATCAACCATGAGTTTGTTATATAGAAAAGCTGTTTGTTTACTTTTTTTTTTTTTGCAACTGATGATAGTGACCTTGAAAGTTGAATATATATAAATGATTCTTTTTAGAATTCCTGCCTCCTTAACACCTATGTATGGGGTTTTTTTTATTGTTAAGAATGATTGTATACAGTTTTTAAAATATTCCTCCTGGCCCACAGAAAAATAGCCAAAATTATTTTCCTGAAATAAAAATTCTTAGTGCTAAAAGTATTCATGTACCGCAGAAATTCTTCATTGACTATATAGTTTAGCATTAACTCTGTAATTGATTTTCAACAGGAATATGATGAAGAGTGGGCTAAGAAAATTCAAAGTGAGAAGTTCCGCTGGCATAATTCTCAGTGGCTTGAGATGGTTGAGAGTCGCCAGATGGATGAAAGTGAACAGTACTTATATGGAGATGATCGAATTGAACCATATATCCATGAAGCAGACATCCTTGAAAGACCTGACCTGTTCTACAGTTCAGGTAAGAGAGTAATAAGAATTTTCCTATGTCTTTTCCTGAATCATCAGTTAAAACCAGATAAATTGTTTCTTAGTATATAATTGGATTTTTGATTGGCCAAGTCAGGTTATTTCCAAACTTTATCTATGTTTTAGATAGATGGACTTCTGGAAAAGATTTTAGTTGTGACATCTATGCACACCCAACCAGTCTCTTTGTGTGTCTGTGTGTGTATATATATACCTGTGTTCATCCCATTTAATGATTGTGTCCACAACAGTTAGGTTGAGATATCAGTAGCTTTTTGCATCTAAGCTTAAATGTTTTCTACTTATGTTGTACTTGTGCATTACTGCTGTGATATATTATAATATTATAGTGAATAATTATTAATGGAATAGGGGGAGATGGAGATGTCAGGGACATAATGCATAGACAGTTGAAAACTTGCTCAGATTTTCAAAAAAGCATTTTAAATAGGTGACAGTGTCTTATTTTCTAGTTTGTTTTGCTTTCTTCCAGTTCCTATCAGAGCAGTGTGGTTGTATATTTGTATGTTGAAAGTGCTCCCCATAAGTATTTACTAATGTTCATAGATAGGAATTATCCCTGCAATCTTTCATGAAGACTTGAATTCCTAAAGTTGAAAACTAAATTAGTTTGTTTTCTAAATAAACAACTTTGTAGTAGTTTCATAAACTATTACTTTGTGTTTTATACCAGAAAGAAGATCCTTTATTTCAATAAACCAGAACATTTCTCCTTCAAAGATAGCAAACATTTGTCCCTTGAATACCCAAGTATTCTATATATAAATTTATTTTAAATATATTTGATATGAATTACTGGGATTCATAGGCACACAGAATCACAGCTCTAGAGCTAGAAGGGACTTCAGAGACATCTAATATGACAGTTTCATTTTACTGATGAGGAAATAGAAGCCCATATGAATCCCTGTCCCAAAGCTACCCAGGCCTAAGTGGAAGAAGGCAGGGCTTGAATCAGACACAGTTATCAGTTATCAGACCACAGAATGATTTAGAACTGGAAAGGGTCTCAGAGCTCCCCCAGGCCAACCCCTCATTTGCCTCATTTACATACACATTGCAGAAGCATCCTAGGCAGCTCCCTAGACTTCCGAACTAGTGCTCTTTCTAATATATCATGCTCCACAAATGATTCAAATGATTCAAAGCAAATTTTACAGTTTGAAAATAATCAGTTTTCATTGAAATTGCTGCATCAATGTGAATATAATATCAGTTCCCAATCAACCATCAGCAGATTTTTACTAAATTTTTACTATGTGCCAGGCACTGTGTTAAGTTCTAGGGACACACACACACAACACACACACACACACACACACACACACACACAAACACACAAACACGCGCATGCACATGCACGTGCCAAAAAAACACTTTGCCCTCAAGAAGCTCACATGCTAATATAAATTTATCTATAAATACCCAGGTCCATATAAGTTATCTATGGAGAGGATGGCAGGCGATATCAAAGAGGAAGTTGCTTGAAGCTAGATGGGGGAGGACTTAGGGAAGGCCATGAGGAGGTGGTGGAACTGGAATGGAGTCTTGGAGGAAGCCAGGAAGACCAGATGACCCCGGGCCTGATGGTGTAAGCCCGGCCAGGAAGGCAGCTTATTTGGAGCACAGAGGGCAAAGGAAGTGTGAAAAGACTGACTAGAATAAGGGACCCTGACATTGTGGAGTAGACTATGTTTAATGTTTTAAAAGAAACTAGTAGCTTAAAATGCTGAGATTTAATGAGTCTAAATGTGAACTTTTTGTATAGTTTTAGGTACTGAAATTAAAATTAAAATGAGAAAGCAGCAACATCTGGTGGCAAAAACTAATTATTTTGGAGAATGGTATAAAGAAGGGTTACTAGTCCTTTCCATAAACTTTACATAAATCTCTTGCAGTGTCTTATACTTTGCTTCCCCAATGCTTCTCTTTCTTGCCCTCTTTCTTCTGCTTTAGGCACACATGGAAATTTAACAGTTAAAATAAAAGTATCACAAATACAGAGGTAGCACAAGGTCTACATTTTTCTGTTTGTGGCCTGTTCCATCCAGTCAATCACTTTGCCATGAACTCTTATCTAATAAATGAATCTTTGTAGCACCTCATCAAATGTCTCTTAGAAATCTAGATAATGTCAACTTTGTTACTTTTATCCTGTATCACTCTCGGATCTTCTGAAACATCAGGTAAATTTGTAACCCAGGAAGATTTGTTTGAATGCTTGAGTCATCTAATTTAAGTCCATGGGTCTTTAAGAAACTTTTTGGCTGTTTCCTGTAAAAGCAGCTTTAGTCACTTTCTAGTCATAGGGTTAAGCTAAGTGGCCTGTGATTCCCTGGGATCTTATCTTCTTTACTTTAAAATGTAATGGCATTTGCTACTTCCTAGTCATTAAAATCTCTTTCTATCTTCTGTTAAACAATTAAAATATCAGTCACAAGGCATCTGTTTCTTCCATTTTATGAGAATCTTAGTGTTGCCATCTGCTATGTGAACCTAAAAATCTATTTCAGAAATGTCAGTCTTTTTCTTAAACACTTTAACATTTCTGAATGCCTGTATATTGGTTTCTATTTTGCAGTCATTTACCAGTTTTCTTTTTGTATGATGAAAATGAAGTTACTTAATTGTCTTTTTTATCAATAGAAGAAAAGTGGGCATTCTAAAATGAAATTGTTTAAAAATTAATTCTGCGTATTCTTAAATAAAACTGTTATCCTGTGCATTGATGAGCTGTAAATGATAATAATGAATTTCCAAAATATGAATAATGTTCTCCCTTTACTGGTGGGATCAGGGCTATTATATTACAAAAGTAGTTGTGTTCTGGTTTTATATTACTTCTTATTGACTTTTCATTTGTTGCATTTTGGGCTTAAATTATTCTTTTCAGAAGTTGTAGCTTTCATTTTCTCTATGTCTCATTTGACCTTTTGCTATATACATTATTCCCTTTGAAGTCAGTGGGAGTTCTGAATGTAAAAGGAGGATGAGAATTTAACCAATACTTTTCATTTATTAATTTCCTCTTATTCTAGCACATAATTTCAGCTTTTTTTTATCATAACTCCAATGTTGTCTTTATTTTGTAACAGTGAGATCTCAAATATTTCTGAGTGTTTAATATCCTTTTCATTCCTTTGGCATACCAGTGAATTCAGCCCTTCTATTCAGTTAGAAATGTGGGGCATATTTTATTTTGATATTAAGTTTAGTTTGTTTCCTTTCCAATTGGTGGATTTCTTGAAAATATTATTGCTCAATTATTTGATTTTTACTTACCAGAGGAACTTGTTAATTTTGGTCTTGACATTCTTCTTCATTATTCTTACACTTTGAGGATGGCTTAGCCATCAAAAAAATGGATTTTAAAAACTCCATAACTCTCATTTTGGTAAATTTTGGTGGGATCTTTGTTCATTCCATGGTTCTGTGTATGTATGTGTCTGAACATATATGCACATGTATGGGATATTTAAACATCTAAAACTTATAAAAATGAGGTTATTCATTGCTACTATTGTGTACTACTACTACATTGTACTACTGGATGAATACCCTGTTTTCCTCTTTGGCATTAGCAGGTCTTTACCTTTTAATTAGTTTGTAAGCTATTTTCTTGTCTTACCCTTTTTTTAATAAAAATGAAAAAAATGGTCACTCAGTTTTCTCCAATCTAATTTTTACAATGCTTATTAAGTGGATGATAAATGGATGAATTTTCTAACTTCCTTTTAGGTTTTCTACACATATCTTTTGTGCATTATGTACACTCTTACTAGTTAGTACACAATTATCTAATCACCTCTACCTCTCCAAATCTTGTCTATACTTCAAAGTTCTATCTCAAATTCTGCCTCTTCCATAAAGTCTTCCCTGATTACTTTACTGCATGATGAAGTTTCCTTTCAACATAAAGCACTTATATGTATGAACTATATATACTTGATTGTGTATCACATTGAGACATGTTTTTTGATGACATTATTATTTATCTCTGGCATTGTTTATTAATTTTTAAGTATATACATAATTTTTCCTCTACCTAGGCTGGAAGCTCCTCAAAATTAGGGACCTATGTATTATATTTTTTGTATCGCCTGCATTGTCTAACAAAGTTTATTCACCCTAACACACTGTTAGCTTAATAGGCTATTTGTCTACTATATAGAGAACTTTGTACTAATTAGTTGGTGAGATATGTAAATATAATAATACATTTATCTAAAGATTTTTTATTTGCTACCCAAATTTGGTACCCTGTGCATTGATGAGCTGTAAATGATAATAATGAATTTCCAAAATATGAATAATGTTCTCCCTTTACTGGTGGGATCAGGGCTATTATATTACAAAAGTAGTTGTGTTCTGGTTTTATATTACTTCTTATTGACTTTTCATTTGTTGCATTTTGGGGCTTAAATTATTCTTTTCAGAAGTTGTAGCTTTCATTTTCTCTATGTCTCATTTGACCTTTTGCTATATACATTATTCCCTTTGATTGACACCTTATAATTGATCCCCTTGTAATTGACACCTACAATGTAACCATCTCTTCTGCAGCCAAAAAAAAAAAAAAAAAGTTTTGAAAGTCAGGACATATGCAGTACATTCACTAAAATTAATTCACTTTATTCATTGAAAATACTGTGTCATCTGGGGGAGGGGGTTGGAGGGAAGGAGGGGAAAAGTTGAAACAAAAGGTTTTGCAATTGTCAATGCTGGAAAATTACCTTGGCATAAAATTTTTGTAAAAATTAAAAAAAAAAAAAAAAAAAAGGAGCACCAAAAAAAAAAAAAAAGAAAAGAAAAAGAAAGTACTGTGGAATAGTTCATCAATGCTTATTTTCTTTTGTTTTACAAATAGTTCTGAGAAAAATTAGAGATGCACTGAAAGAAGTGGCATCTGGCTATTGACAAATGAGACAAATTTTGAAAAGCACATATAAGAACTTCAATCACATTGTAGAAACAAATATCTAAACAGTCTCTTATACTTTTGCAATTTTTGTTCAAAATGTTAGAAAAGTAAAGGTTAATTAGGGTCAGCTCATTTTATTTAGGAAGACATTGAAATTGAGAGTTCATTTCTTTAAAAGATTTCTATCAAAAATAATATTAAAAAAAAAAAATGGGTCACTTAGTAGCAAGTTTCAGTTATCTGAAAAAGTCACTTCCATGAAATAGTACTGAATAAGAATCAAACAAGATAACATGTAAAGCACTTTGCAAACTTTGATGCTTTGTATAAATACTGACTATCATCATCACCATCATCATCATATGAGGCACTCATTAAGATTTGCCCTCAAGAAAGTGTGACAGTTTAATTTATTTAATTATGGAAACAGTTAATTATAAAGAGATGTAAGGAACTGTGATTATGATATTGGACAGAAAAGGAAATGACTTTATTCTATTTCATATTAATATTTATCCTCATTGAGCATGGATGATTTAAATTGTAGAAATTAAATGCCTGTTTGTCACTTTTTATAACTTTTTTTTATTTATTAGATGGATTGATTGCTCCTGAAGGTGCTATGAGTCCTGATTTCTTCAATGATTATCACCTTCAGAATGGAGATTTAGTGGGGCAACATGCCTTTGCTGGAAGGTAAGTACATCTTGAAATAAAATGTAATTAACATTTTGGGGGAAAAGAACCATTTTCTTTCTGTCTTTAAAATAGTTAAGATTTTTTTTTAATTTGTTTACTTTTTTTCATTAAGAAAATAACTTAGGGGCAGCTAGATGGTGCAGTAGATAGAATACTGGCCCTGGAGTCAGGAGGACCTGAGTTCAAATCCTGCCTCAGACACCTAACACTTCCTAGTTGTGTGACCCTGGACAAGTCACTTAACCCCAATTGCCTCACTCCCCCCCCCAAAAAAAATTAATAATATATCAGTGTTTAAAAAAAAAAAAGGAAATAACTTTCATCTTTTTAAGCAGAATTTTGTTGCTAGCTATGTGACCTTGGGCAAGTCACTTAACCCCAAATGCCTCACCCAAAAAAAATTATTAATAAATAAATGTTTAAAAAAAAAAGAAAATATCTTTTATCTTTTTAAGCAGAATTTTTATTGATATGTAGTCACATTTTAATTCTTAAAGTTTGTTTAAATTACATTTCTAAGGAATCATTGTTTAATCAATCACTTTGGAAAGTCAAAGCTTTATCTTGAAGCAGACACTGCTATTGTCATATTAACCTGAGAACCTTCCAAAGTCAATAAAAACAGAAAAGAAATTTAATTGAGTTTTTTTAAACAATTGTTCAGATACATAGACTTGGAAGAGTTTTAAAGTTTTGATGAAATTGAAGATTTCTTTTTTCCTTCAATAATATGCTGTTGAAAAGGCAGATTTCCAATTTCATATCTGGTGTCATTGCCTTGAAAGCCTTTCCAGAAAAGATATTTTCCCCCAGAATCATTGAATGATTACTGGAGGTATAAGTCTCTTATTTCAGAGGTGACCTTGTTGAATATCACTTTTGAAATTTATGTAGCTTTAGCTATTCCAATTAATTACATATTTTTGTTTGATCTTTACAGGTAGGGTAATTCCTATTTTCAATTAGATAAATATCTGCTTTTTTCTTTTACTAAAAAGTTATCTCTGACAGTCTTAAAAAAATGTATGTTGTTTTGCCAATACATTGTTTTAATTATTGGCCCCTATATTTATTTCTTGCCACAAGCCATCTTAAATTTGATATAAAGAAAATCATATGTACTAGTTTGTTAGTATGACAATATTTTAAGCAAATTTTTCATAAGAAAATTAAAAAGGAAGAAATTTGAAATATATTCACAGAAAATATATATTACCAAGCTCTGCAAACATTTTCAGAATTAAAGAATTAATTAGCCATTTTTTTCTTTACCTTGAGCAACTTCCTAAATTCATATTTTTTTTGTTGGTCCTTTTTCATCTATCGTCACATAAAGCCAAATCAGCAAGAAACTCAAGAATATATCTCTTCAATTTTACTAAAAGTTATTTTTGATGAAAGCCTTGGGAGAAAATGATTCACTTTACAACCAATTTTTTTTTTTTTTTTTTTTTTAGCATCAATCTAGTGAATAATGTGAGAAAGACTTTTTGGTTACTAGCTTGAGGTAATTGTGATTATTTACATGTATAGCCCCATGATGATAGGAAACATTAATTTATTTTTCCCTAAAAATTAAATATTCAAATTAATATGCTGGTAATTTAATCAGTTTGACAAAAATTTGTATTCCTGATTTTTTAATCATGTTTGGGAAAAGAATAAAAATAGTTCACAAGACAATATGTTATTACTTGGGTAAAATGATGAACTCAATCCCAAAACATTCATTGCTTTAGTTCTCACTCCACTGTATCCTGTATCCTTAAAGTTCATGTATCCTGTTCTCTTATTTGTCTTCTCTGAAAATTCATACTTAGAACACCTTTCCTTCTGCCTAGTTCATGTTACAGTAATGTTGACTTCAAGTTGCTTTGCGTAGTTTAGCTAATGAGACTTAGAGATCACTTTGTATTCCAGAAGTGTGATATGAAATACTTAATAATAATAATAATCTGTTGGACTTGGGAATTATTTTCCCTTTAATCAAAATGTCTCTTGAGAAAGTTGGCTCTTTCATCTCTTGTCCTTTGTAGTTTTTCAGAGCTCAAGTCATTTTCTCTCTTATGTTTCCAGAAGATTCCAATTTATAATGAATTCATTCAGTTTCCTTTTAGGTGATAGCTTAAGTGGGAAGGGGACCATCTCTAGGCAGCTCCAGTGGAGATGCAAACAATTACAGTATATATTATATCCAAAAATTTCTACTCGTTCCCATTTTCATTCTTTTTATAGCTGACCCTACTCCTGGAATCACTTATTTGGTATATTATCCAATCCTTCCATTTGGTTTGGTTTCCTTTTTTTTTTTTAATAGGATTTTTTTTTTTGCTTTGTTGTGATAATACCAACAATACTGAACTTTTTTTTTTTGTTTAATTCTAGAAAGATTTCTTCTTATAACATTATTCTTATTACATTTATACATTTTACATTATACATTTTACATTATTCTTATAACATTTAAATGTTTAGATATGTTGTAATTGCTTTCAAAATGTGTCAAATATGAACCATTACCTGTCTTTCAGTCCTGATGCATGTTGGAGGAAATTAATGTATATTTTTATTTAATTATATTGAAAAGAGAATGACATTTTATGAAACTGATTTCAAAGTCAAAAATAAAAATGTAAAATTACTAATTAATTTACCATATCCATTGAGAATACAACAAAAGACTAGATGATCTCAGAGGTCCCTTTTAGGTGAAAATCTATGCTTCTATAAATAGGCATAAAGTATTACATAAAGAATAATGGTTAATAAGAATAGCCCAATCAGATTATTATATGTTTGAATGGCATGGAGAAAGTCATGGACTTCTCTTGTTTTTTCTTGTTCATTGGTCAAAAATAAAATGAAGCATTTTCTGGAAAAAAAAATATATTTACAAAGTGTATGGAATTTAAATTGCTATTCCCAAGCTTATTATTAGTAAATGTTGGAATATAAGAAATGCACTGAGTGAAGCCCAAAATCAGGTTTTTTTCCAAGAGATTGAGAAACCTTTTTCTCTTCTTAAACGATTTCACTTTTAGTTGACTAAATAGGGAAATTGACCATACCAAACATCCTGAGGATGGGGAAAAAAAAAAAGTTTTGGCTACCTTGCACAGGAATGTTTTCATATTCCACCAGAAAGACCTTATCTAACAAGTTCAAATCACGTGACAAAACCAAACCAAAGTTTAAAAAGAGACTTAAGAAATTTTAATTCCTGTGATTTTTTTTCACTTTTTCTGTTTTTAGTATGGTGTGAGAGGAGCTTTTCCATCTGAATCCATACATCTTTATAATATAGTTGGCAACCTAATTGAAAACAGTAAAAACATTTGCACACATTCTTCCCTATTATGCAAAGGAGACAATATGTTTGATAAAATAGACACTGGCAGTTGGACAGAGAATACTAAGTTTTAGACATGTGTCACTATCGTTTTGAACCTCTTGGCGCCAGGATTTCCCGACGTTTAGAACTAATGCAAAATGCATTAGTGCTTGAAGGCATGAGCAAAGGAATTGCCAATCCCTGCATATTAGATGTAAGCCTTTCTTTCCCTCCCAATTTTGAAATGGTGTTAGAAAGTAAAATGGGATTTACTATTGAAGCTAATTAAAAATAATAAGAACAAGTCTAGGTTTTTTTTTTTTTTTTTTTTTTTTTTGTATTATATACCATATATTGGCTTCATATTTTAGTGCCTTTTTTTTATAACTCTTACTTTTCAAGCCTAACAAGAACCTCATGTTTAGCATATTTTTAAACTGGTTCCAGCTTTTACAAATCAGTTTTTGTTGCAGTTAAAATGGTCTATTTTTCTACTTTTATAAGACTCCAATTTTCATAAACTATTTTTTAAAAATCACAGAGATTGCTGAGTTTTCCTTGGGGCTTTAAAAATATTTTTCAATGGGCCTGGTGTTCCTCTTTGTGGTTGGCACTGTAACATAGTTTACTAACCATATTACTGAGGGCAAAGATAAACGAACAGCCTTCTGATTCTGAAAAGACAATTGTCTTTTTAATTTTTCTGGTACATTCTCCTATTCGTTTATTTTTTCTTTGTTTAAAAACAAACTCATATTCATGTATTATACCATTCTTTGTTTATATGTATATACTTGCTATGTGCTACTTTATGCTACTTTACCCTTCTTACAAAAGTAACATCTAGGACACAAATATTTTGTACTCACTAGAAAACTGAAAACCAAAATTATAGTTTTTGTGATTATGGATTAATGGCAGGAAAGCTCTCATTTTTTAGCTGGCTTGCATGGTATTATTAAAAGAGAATTGGATTTGAAGATGAGAACATGATTTGTAGTTTCAACTCTTTATTGTCCAAACGACCATTGCTCTTATGGATTCCATTGTCTTCATCTATAAAATGAAAGTTGTATGAAGGATCTTTCATTCAGTGGTTCTATTAATCTTATAATCCTTATAATATAAACAATGTACTTAGGAGCTCATTGTGTGATATTAGCAACCATTGTAATAAGGATTTCTTGATTAGAATGTGATGTTTTGTATTAAGTTTCCAGAATTTCCTCAAATAACATGAGTTTTAATGTGGCATAGTTACTAAGACTCAAAAATATAAAATTAAGATTTCCTTCCTCTCTGCATAGAACTCTGGCCCAGGAGTCAAGAACACCTGAGTTCAAATTCATCCTTATAGACTTAGCAGCTGTGTGATATTAGGGAAGTCCCTTAATCTCTATCTGTCTCAGTTTCCTGAACTGTGAGGTGGAGACCATAATAGCACAGATCTCCCAGAGTTGTAGGTCATATTTGAAAAGGATTTAAGATGGGATCTGGCTTAATAAACGTTTGTCCCTTCCTCCCTTTTCCCCTCTCGCCCAAAGGATTATGACACAAAGACAACATATTATATAGGAAGTTGCACAGAACTCTATCTTAGGTATTTGGTATGACAAAAGCTCAATAAGAGACAAGAATCTTACAGCCCTACATTTGGAAAGGCAAGACAACAGTTTACTATAACCAGAGAATCCTTCCATTTTTACTTAATAGGCCTATTTTGTCTGAATAATTGAGATTTGTTAGGCTGCATCTTCATGACAGAATTAATAATAAACAATGTATAACCTAAAAAAGGACAAGAACCTCTGAGGGAAAAAACATGGAGGCCAATTTCTCTCATATGTAGTAACATTATAAATATGAATTACAGTCATTTTTTTTTTATCATGGTGTATTTTATCCTTTATTTTGGTTTTCATGTTTAGTCAACAGAGCTTTTACCTTTTTTTTTTTTTTTTTTTGCCTAGTCCTCATTCTGACTAATTTCATTCATTGATGTACAGGACTTCGAAACTTTTATTGGGCCTCACAAACTTTTGGTAACAGTAATTTCATTTAAAAAACTGTTATGTGCTGCATCATTAAGATTACAGACTTTTTTTTTAAGTATCATTTTCATAATAATAATGGCAAGCATTATGTAGTGCTTTATAAAGCCCTTTTTATGTTTTTTTTTCATTACATACTATTGCTTGTAGTCATAGTAATAATACTACTTTTCAGTCATTTTTCATATTACTTTTATCTTTTATTTTAAAAATAATAATATAAATGGTGTTGACAAACACATACAGTATGATTGCACTCTATTTTAAAAAGTACCCAATCTGTGGAAATCCAAATTTACAGTACATATTACATAACTAGGACATTGGAAAACTATCACTATCATCAAAGTGATCCTTATAAATAACTAGATCATGTAATGCCCTTAGAATAGAATTCTTTATACAAAAATTTGACTTGTATATGGCATTGATAAAATTGTAAGCAATTGATTTTATAAATAATTGCTTCTGAGTAAAAGTTAACACATCATTTCTCTATGAAAATTTCATCTCCACATATAAATGACAATAATATACAGACAATATTATTACTGTTGCAGTGTCAGTCTTTAAACAAATTTGAGTAATTGAGCATTTATTGAGTGCTTTGTGTATGTCAAGCCATTGGGCAGCATTCAAGAGGCAAAAATATGTGGTCCTTTCCTCAGAATTTTCTCCTTATAGCATGGAAGATAATATGCAAATTACCATGCACATGGTTATAGGTCCATCAAGTGTAAATGGAAGGTAATCTCAGGAGGGAGAAAAGCACTGGCAGGGACTTGAAGAACCTGAAAAGACCCTGTGGATAGCATGTGTAGGGAGAAAACTGAGGTATGAAGGAAATCCAGGAAGCAAGGATTCAAAGTCAAGGAGGGAAAATATTTCAGGTTGGGGGGGAGGGGAGAGATAGGCAGTGAAAATAGAGGGATGCTATTTCACAAAACGTGGGCTTAATGCTCTCTCTGTATCCAAGGTTGTAATTTTTGTAATAGGAATTGTCTTTAATGAAGCTCTAAAGTACCAAGATTTTGCAATTATATATAAAGTGTTTATTTTATTTTTTAATTTTTATTTTTATTTATTCTAAATTTACATTGAAATAAAGATCAATTCCAGAAGTTGCAATCCATAGGAATAATTGTAGTCCCAATTAGGAATAATTTCAATTTTGTTTCACCATCAATGCAAATTAAGCAGAAATGAACTCGTGCCCAAATGATAGTAAAGTTTGCTAATATTAATATAATGATTCATAGGAAATACTATCCCATATTACAAGAGATTGTACATTAAGGTGAATAAAAGGTGCTTGGCCATTCATATTCTCATCTAAGTTTTTGAAATAGTGTAACTGCATTGACTCTGTGTAGGAAAGTTCAAGTAAAAATATGAAACACTTTTAACTCTTAGACATATTCAACCTCATTTTTCTCCCAGAACTTAGTAATGCTATGCTAAAAATAAATCTACCTTCCAAGATGATTAGTTATTTGAAATCAATCTGAAAAGAGGTCCAGTGAGTCAGTGAGGTTTGAGGCTTTAATCTCAGTATACAGGCTCCCAGAATCCAAATGACAATCTGATTTATTAGTCATCCAATGTGTTGTGTTAAAAGAAAAGTTTATGGTGAGAGTTAATAGAATTCAAAGTAAATGACTTTTCATTACATATTAACTTCCACTAGTGTGTAGGATCTTGTTTACTTGTATTTTGCTTTAACACATTTGGCCTCTTTCACTATGAATAACTGTTACAGATTTGCTGTAGACAAGTTGCTAAATACTTCAGTGCTTATTATTAAAGTTCATGCTCCCATGAGTTAGTTTACTGTTGATGTACCAGTTGACATCTAGTTATTTTTTAAATAGAGCAGCAAATTTAAAGTGATTCATAAGTGAGACACTGATGTTCCATGAAACATGCCAATCATTTCTTTAAGTAATTAGCAATATTTTTTCTATAATTTCCCATGGGCTATATTAATCTTAAGGTTTTTTTTTTTTTTTAATAAAGTGACCACCCCTTTGCTAACATTTGAAAAATAAAAAAATTCATTTTGCTTTTTGGACATTAATCCATTTGTACTTCCCAAAGAGAATTGAATTAGGTTTTATTAGTAAATTGGGCATATAACCTTTATGTCCAAATTTTATTAGTTTATCACACATTAGCATTAGCAAATTGTAAATCTTATATATACAGAAAGGAATAGCGATTTAAAAATAAGGCTTAGACTAAGAAGGCTTAGGAGAAAATCTCATCTTGAAAAATTTGTATTGTAGACTGGGGAAAAATTTTAATTTAATGATTTATTTCACCTCTGAAACTCACTAGCAGGAGAAGTAATTGTTAGGATTGCCTTTGTCAAGTTCATATTGTATTTCACACTGCTGTTCTGAGTGAATATTTTGCAAAATCCAACAGTTACTTAAAATCTAAAAGATGTTAATAGGGGAAACTTAATTTAAATCAAAGTCAAGTCAGGATAACTCTGCCCATGAATGATCTAGAAAGCTAAATTCAGTTAGGTCCTGTAAAAATGTTAACACATCAATCATCATCTAGCTTTTAAAATCAGTCAGGTCTTAAAAAGCTGATTGTGTCAGGCATGGTTTTGTAGCAGAAGAAATAACATGGGTGTTAATCCAAATGATTCATAAGTGAATTACTGCACCCTCATCCTACAAACTTAGTTTAATAGTGTCTGATAATGGTAGTCGGACATTTTTCACATTTATTAATGAAACTTAGGTTGAGTATACATATAAGGCTGACCTAGTAGTGCCCTTAGGAACTTTAAAAAAAAAAAAATTATGAACTTCTATTGGAAGAAAACATAAAGCTTATAAGTAAAGATGGCTGTTTTAGTGACCTATTTATTAGAATCCAAGAGATAGACTTTCCTATTGACTCTTGGTAACTTCCTATCCTGTAAAATAAGAATGTTCATATTTTTTTAAGCATTTTTAGATGTGAGTTAATATTGTAAGGGCTTATTCATATTTTACCAGAAACTTGCAAAGAATTGGTATTTTCATTGTTTTTCTCCTTCACATCCTGCATTAGCCACATTTAAATCAATTTTTGAACAGGATACATTTATTTCTAGCCCAGCTGCATTTTGAGTGACTTAACAATGTGGTTTAAGTAGTTATTAACAATTTTAAAAGATTAGTAGAATCGCGTGAGTGAATTCAGGTCCCTTAAATGTTGAAAAAGTAAACTAAAACCTGGGGGTCTGTAGATTTTTAAGCAGAACATTAATTAATTCCCTCATTCTCTCTGCTGCCTATAGTCTCTCCAGATGTGCTACTACGAATATCCCCTCCTGAGATACAAGCCATCTGGGTTCTGTAAACTGATTTGCACTTATTTTAAACAATAATTGAACAGAACGCAGATGAATTATTAAAGTAAATGTATGTTGCTAATAAATCTAAAAGCAAAATATTTAACCATAGTAAATGAGAAAGGAATGTGCAAATAAAGACCTGCTTACTTTAATGAGTTTAGTGGTGACCTTCTCAGTTTCAACCAAAAGAAAAAATTTTATTTTTCTGGATTTTTTTAAATCCATAAAACTGCTTACAGAAGTATCTGAGACAAAAACAAGGAAATATAATGTTCTAAACTCAACCAGTCCAAACCACTCGAACTGCTATGACAGCTCATAAAACTGAGAGTAGTTTTTAACTGGGCTCTGTTTTACATTGCTAAAGTGAATTTTCCTTGCAGGAAGTAGCCAGCGGGTTTATTTAGTTTCCAGACCATGGCTTTGATCTTTCTGTACTGTCACTTCTCAGGTTACATAGCCCTTTTTCACTGCTGTAAATCTGCAACAGTTAATGAGAATAAAATTTCCCCCTCCTCACTGATCACATGCTGTTAAAGGCCAAACCACAGCCAACTGCATATTTGCAGTATTTTAGCTACAATGTATGAAAACAGCACAATCAGTTTAATCTTGTTGTCTTTGTCATTCCTTTTATTGAGCTTTCCTCCTTTTTTAAGTGACCTACTTTATCAAGTCAAGTGGTTGGAGGCCAGAGCTGGAAGAAAGATTTAGAGTAGTCATAAACAGAGAGGAGAAGGAGTGTGTGCATGTATGTGTGCTTATGTGAACACTGCCATTCAGATTCACAATTAAAGCAACTTTAAGTGCTTTTAAAAGCCTAAACCTTCCTCCACAGTACATGAATGGGTTTGTTATTCCTTCAGTTACTCTGCATGCTCAGTTTTGACATAAATTAGCACTCAGGAGGTAAATTCATTTAACAAGTCAGATCTTTGTATTTCACTGTTTGACAACCAAAGAGGACTTGTAGTAGATTAAAGGACTTTGGTTTGTTTTTTATTCTTTTCAGCATATCCTGACATCTTTAAAGACTTTTTCTTGAAATAGGAATAGCATTAGTTTTTTGAACTTATTTTATTATCTTTTCATAGCATAACACATGAATTTTATTATAATTTAAGTTACTAAGTATCTATTATGCATTATAAATTATGCTATTTTGTACACCAGCATGCACTGATGACAAAACACAGGACAAGGAATATAAAATATAACATTTATATCAAGTGTCTATGCTGTCTAAGTCACTGGGATCCATGCAAAGTTTAGATAAGATATGGTCCCTGCCTTCATAAAGCTGACAGTTTAGTTAATAATCCTTCCTGCAAAACCTCTAGTTTGAGTTAAATTCAATTTAAATTTAAACTCTTAATCCTCTTTGCTCTAACTTCTCATAGAAGTAACTGTTTAGCTCTGACAAATAAGCTGTTATTGATCCCAGCCAGAGGTAACACCAGGCCAAAGGAAGAATGTGCCCAACTTCTAGGCCCTGGGCACACTCACAGGGAGGTAAAAGGAAACATGTCTGAGTCCTTCATTCTGCTCCTGCAGTAGCCATTATGGTTCAGATAGTAAATTTACTTTGACAATATTCAGATCTTAGGGTAAAGCATCAAGGTAAACTATGTCATTGATACTGGTCATGATCAATCGTTAGACACTGGATGTCTGAGCTAAGGAAGGAAGGAAAGGAAGGCTGCTAGAGGAAAACCCTCAGGAAGATTTGATATAGTATAGATATCTCCCTGTGCTTTTTTGAAGAGAATAAGCTATTTACAAACACTTGTTCTATGTCTTTCTAACTTCAAATCCATTATTCTTTCTTGTGCTCTGCTCTTTGTCTTGATATTTGCTCCTGAAACATCTAGTTGTACAAATGGAGAATTATTTCTCCATACTGAATATTTGAATCTATTCCAGAATAAAATTTGGCAGAATGTAAGCTTCTCAGAGACATGAGGATTGTGCTGTTGTTGTTTTATATTGTTTTGTTTTTAAATTTTTTTCATATGCTCAGTACTTGCATATAGTAGCACTATTTTTTTTTTTTTAAATAACGGAAAAGTGCATTAGCTTCGGAGTCAACAGACCTTCGTTTGAACCTGGCTTTGCTACTTACTATATGTTTCCTCAGGCTTCTCTGTGCCTCAGTTTCCTCACCTACAAAAAGATAGAGATGACCTCAATGGTTTCCTTGCAGTTTTCAGTCTATGATCTTGTAAAATTAAATGAGACATTCTGATGAATGTGCCAGTGCTTGAAGCATGTCAAGTGATTTGTATGGATAATCAAATTTAAAGACTATCCTGGTTATGTAGTGATGAAGATAAAATAATCATATTTAAATATAAATCATGTTTAAAATTAATATAGAGCTTGGAGCTGATGAAAATAATCCAATCATAATTAAAATCTGTCAGTGAGGTCTGATAGTAGAAGTGTTGTTGGATTTACTTTTAGATCCTTTATGTTCATCAGGAATTCAGATTTTTTCCAAAAGAGAGAGAATACTAAATGAGTTAACATATGTAAAGTATTTTGCAAACCTTAAAATATTAGGTAAATTTTATTATTATCATTATTTTTATAGGTTTAGGTAGCATGAATTTGTAGTTACAACTTCCATCACTGATTTGATATGAAACTGTATAAAAGCAATTTAAACTTCCATTTCCCTGCCATTGAAATAGATATGACATTCAGATATTTATGTACTATGCTTGTTCTTTATTTACCCCACAAGGATAATTT
Source organism: Sminthopsis crassicaudata (assembly GCF_048593235.1). Taxonomy (NCBI): domain Eukaryota; kingdom Metazoa; phylum Chordata; class Mammalia; order Dasyuromorphia; family Dasyuridae; genus Sminthopsis; species Sminthopsis crassicaudata. The sequence goes on along the minus strand of NC_133620.1, from coordinate 57,994,075 downwards.
GTTTTCCCATTTTGTGAGGCTGTTTCATAGAACTTTGAACTTATTGGAAGAATTTTGCTATGGAATCTATGATTTTTCTGGGGGGGAGGGGAGTATTTTCATTGTATAGCCTCTCAAGGTTTAGTAGGGAGAAAATGCCTCCATAGTTAAAATTCTGACCTTTGTTAAAATAAGAGCAAGAGTTTTCACTTTTATTCTTCCCTATTTTTGCACAATTTATCATTGGTCTCTTACCAGTAAAGCAGTAAATATACTGCACATTTTGATTTTGATTTACTTCTAGAATATACTCATTTACTTATATGTGATAAGAAGGGGGGAGCATAATGTTTTGTTTTGTTTTGTTTTTAATCTAGTGTCCTTTTGAATCAACACACAATGTAAACAATATTGCTTGTTAAAGTTGAAGCTTCAGTTTTATTTCTGTGTTCCACTACCAAATGTTATGTACTATAGCCAAATACTACTTTTTTTTTTTTTTTTTTTTCCCTGCATCCCTGTTTTTCCCCTTGTCCTGACTATCACCTTTTGGTCATTAGAACCCTGCTCCTTGTTGAAAAAGTAAAGAATTGCATCAGTACTGGAAAGCATAAACAATAATATTGCAATAGAACTTAAGTTGTGCTTAGTATTTTTATAAAAAGTCATTCACAGTGAATTGTATGATGCTCCAAATTTCACCTTTCTTAAGTGAATTTATGGCAGTAATCTTATTCTCGCTCAAAAATGGCTCTGCATTACTTTGACTCAGTACCTAAAACTGCTATTTGGTGCAGTGTTACATTCATTAGATTACTATAATTACAAAACCACAGGCTCTTGCTATATTTTCCTGATGGAAAAATTTAGGATTTGTGATAATTTGCCTAGGAATGAGGGGGAGGTAGAAGGAATGAGTGTGGGAGGGCAATATTTACTTCTTCATATTTTATGACATTTTACTTACCCAGTGGTTGCATAACTAAGAGTTACATTAAGATTCAAGTATAGATAGCCTAAATTAAAGGTATTTTTGTAAAATACTGCACTGTGATAGTCTGATAATTCACTATAACTTAGTCTCTCCATTAGATATGTTAGTAAATTTGGGAGGTTTGGGCCCTAATAGCAGTTTCTTGTGGCTTTCTTGGGATTGTAAAATAGGATTGTGGATTTACAATGGAGATTATTTTCCTAAAACACATCCAAATTCTGCATGAATAATAATGGGCTTCTCAGTAAACTATTGAGTGCACCAAGAGCTTTGATATAAATGGTAATTTCTCAAAGCTAAAGGTCTGCTGGGTAGAATTTTGGTCTCTAAATAGTGTATGCTTTTAAAAACTGGATTCTTGGAAGAAAATCTTAATTCACTTGGTTAAATAATGATTATAAAAATATATTGCCATGTTAATAAGTGTTGTAGGATTTCAGATGACAGATCTTTGAACTTTTTTCTAAAGTAACAGTGCAGCCAATAATTAGTTCATATAAGCAAAAACTCTTTAATTGGAAGAGATTTGCATACTTTAGTAAAGTAATATCAAGGAGTCTTTTCATGTTCATCAGGTTTTCACATTTTTTTTAAAAAGCAGAAATAAAAGAACATTGTTTTTCATTTGAAAAGGGGTGAGATGGGTTATGGGTTAAAGACACAATTGCAGACCGTTTTAACTGGAAATGCTCCAGCACATGTCAGTGTGATAGTGACTCAAATCATTCTCTGTTTCTTCACCAGCCGTAGGGACAGAACTAAGCCTTGGAAGATTTGCTTCTTTTGTGCCCTGAGCTGTTCTGTCATGAAGTCTCTGTTGTCTTGGGGGTTATTGTAGTTGCCTGCTTCAGTACTTCACTTCCTTCCCTGACTGCCCCCTACTAGCCACCATGTATACAATCCCTGCCTTTACCTTTCCCCTCCCCACTCCTCCCTTTTTTATTTCTGAAACCATAATCAAATCCATTCCCCCTAGAAAGGGTGCCAATATACTCTACTATCCATCCTTTAACTTTAGAAACAAAAATACACCCCATCACCACACTCATAGGTTTTTGTCTTTGCTTATTTTAATATAAATTTCTTAGGGCCAAGAATTTGTCTTCCTTTTTGAATGTGTACATCCATATATGCTTGGAACATAACACATGATTGCTAAATGCATTTCATTTATTCATTCATCAGATCATTTGGTAATCTCAGAGTTTCCCAAATCCTCTATTGAATTGAATGCAATTTAATTCTACTCTAAGGAGAATAATCAGTGTAACAGCAATTTGGTGGTCATTCTTTGACTAAGACAGGAAGTGCTAGCTATCTCTTAACTTTTATCTAGTTTGCAAACCGGGAAGAACACAGAAAATTCTTAATCTTTACTTGTTGACACTTATTCTGAATCTAGTTGTTTATTTAAATATAAATTTATAATCTTTTTTTTTAAAGATAGAGTTCTAAGTTTTTAGCTAAGGCGTCTTATATTTCATACCTAGAAGCCAAGCTTAGAAAATACTCTTGAGGTCTTGAAGAAAGTATTCCTGAGGATAGAAATATAAACAAAATAAATTCCTGTTGAATAAATGAAAGTACAGTTCATAAATTTTCTGATTGATAGAATGTGGATCTTAGCATTTCATCTTAAATTGTAATATATTTACATGTATATATGTGATTACATGAATGAGAACAATAGTTTATTATGTTGTAATAAGAGAAAATTATATTTTAAAGTCAAATGATCCTATTTGTTCCTTGTAATACATACACACACATATTTATGTTATTAGATATTTAAATATATTCCAAACACTTAAAATAGTACCTGACATGTACTGCTTTTAATAAATACTTATTTAGAGCACCAGCTTTGAATTCAGGAGGACCCAAGTTCAAATCTGGTCTCAGACACTTAACACTTCCTAGCTGTGTGACCCTGGGCAAGTCACTTAACCCCAGCCTTAAAAAAAATAAATAAATAAACAAACAAACAAACAAATAAATAAATAATTGCTTGTTGGCTAACTAATGGGATACAATATAGAATGTTTCACCTAGAATCATCAAGTTCTGAGTTCAGATTTGGTCCCAAATGATTCCTTAGCTTTATGACTCTGGACAAGTTACATAACTGTTCTCAACCTCAACTTTAAAATGGGGACAAGAGTAGGTTATAGTGAGAATAAAATGAAAGGACATATGGAAAACTCTATGCAAATTTTAGAACACTATAGAAATTCCAGCTATTCATAATAATAATCTTTTAAGGAGAAAAGTAAAACAACTCTTAAAAGGTTAATACAGGAAAAAATATTTCTCAAGACATTATTTAAGGCTTTAGAAGTAAAATAATTATTTCATTTTGGATTTTGTAGCTAGTTGATGACTTTTTCTTTAAACATAATTTCAACACCCTTGCAGTTGAATAGACAAAGACTTATTAATTTACAAACCATATTTTCTTGCAGGCCCAGCTTGCCTTTTCTTCTGAGGAAAAGTCATTGCAAGGCCATCTTCAAGTAGCTTCCATAATTGTTTTCTTACTGACCACTAAGCATTCTTTAGTTCTCAAATTTGAAAGAAAGACAGAAAAATCTCAATTTTGATACAGTTAAGGCGATGCCATAGTCCTCTGTTATGGGATAATCTTAATAATTTATGAAGTTATCTCAACCTCCCTCCCAAATCCTTCTTTCTCATTTGTAACACTTTCATCCAAGTTCCTTCCTTACATCTTCCCAGCTCTCAATACATGTCTCAAATACCAGACTATCAGGGTGACACACTCTCTTAAAACAATAAGGGTATTATGAGAACCAGAGAAATAAGGTCTCTTCTGTTCTGCTAGAGAAAGCAGAAATTGACAAAACAGTTTTGGATACAGAGATGAGATAGATCTTAATTTTGTATGGAGCAGCAAAGACCTTGTGCTGATCCTATATTTTTTTTAAAAATACGTTTCAGGTACCAAATGAATAGGAAATATACCAAGGATCCTCTGTTTAAAGAGAATCTGTTCAAGTGTGTTTTTTTCCTTAAAAGAAATATGACAATTTTACTCAAACATAACCTTGAAACCCAAAAGATTTCTGCAGAATTCACTAAATCAGAGGCACTTCAGTGCCACTTTGATAAAATGGAGCCTGTGATTGGTATGGACATTCTTGTAGTGCAACAACTATGTGTATACTTTGGTGCCCATAGATTTCCATAAATTATATGTAGGGGCTCTGTGAAGTCAGACAAACAGAAAGCATGTGTAAGAAGCACTCCAAACATTATGGAGGATCTCCTAACTGTCTAGGTTCTCTATAAGGAGCCAGCTTCTCCTCTTAGGTATTGTTAGGAAAGAACCCATAATGATTTTCATATGCTGTTAAGAATACTAAATGTGTCCTATAATGTTTTACCTTTTGTCCAAGGGGCAAATATAATAATGTTCTCATAGTAAGGAAAAATTGGAGGGAGAACTTTTTTCCATATTTAGAAATGAGGAAAGTAAACCATTGACAAAGAAATATACCTATTCAACCCAGGCAGCCTATCAACAGAACTGAAAGGTAACATCCAAGTCTTTTTTTTTCCCTCAGGCAACTAAGTTACATTAAATTATTTAAGATTAGAAAACTAGCATACTAGTGGGTATTTAGGTTGGTTTGATAAGTGGTATAGTACAGAAGGTGAAAAGTTTTTAAAGTAGCCTTGAACAAGGGAGTTGAGAAACAAGACCATGGATAGTCTAAGATTAAATTTTGAAATAATAAGATATCTCTTTACCCATAAGATTAGGGTGCTTGTAGAGGGACTAGGTAGATTTGCATAACATTTCTTTATTAACCTAACTGACTTAGAAAGATATTTAAGTGCAGTTTTAATTGGGGCAATTAGATTTCAGGTCAGAAAAGAAAGTAAGAATTATATCCATAGGTGATATCAAGTTCAACTAGAAACAGAACCTTGGGGACTGCATATTGATACATAGAAAACCACAAATTAATGTTATCTATGTTGTGTTGTGTTTCTATTTATTTTGCTTAAACATTTCCCAATTAGATTTCAATTTGATTGGAAGTACTCGGGATCAGTGCTTGGCCAACATGCTGTAAATTTGACAATTTCTTCTACATATCAGCCCATATTGATTTTAGTTAATATTTGCCAGGTATCCATAGAGTTTCTTATAGTGTTTTGGTATTAAAGGAAAATGTTACTTGATGAAGAAATGATATGGTTTCAACCTTCAAGGGATTTAAGGACCATAATTAAATATAAGAACTCACTTCAGTCTTTGAATTGGGTTTTAGCACTATAGGTTCAAGTGGGAAAAGAATTGAGTTCCTTTTATTGGACTACTTTGTATGTGCAGCAGAAAAGTTATTTTTACCCTGGTATAATTTATAGTACATATTTTTGAAGACTTGTAATGCTTTTTTTCCCCCTAATATTTATTTTGTGCTATTTTTTGTTGCCACTTTAGAGCCTGAGTTCCAGTGGATCACTGGTAAATAAGTTAAATAGATAAGTGGTAAAAGGTATAGATCAAAGATGAAATATCATTTGATCTATATAATTTTCATATCAGAGTATAGCTGAAAGTACCAAAGATTTCTGAACAAAACTGTACACCAGAAATCATTTTTAAGTAATCTGAAAAATTAAAAGTATAAGAAAATGTCTTGTTGTTTGTAGATTTGGGACCATAGATTTGTTTTGGATTTGGTTTTAAAAATATGAACTATAATTGCTTAGCTGTTTGAAAACAGGTGCTTTGGGGGGGGAGGGGTAATTCTTAATTGTTTTATATAAATTCAAGCTACATGTTTAAAACTTGCTTACATTTCTAGAAAGTACTGCTTTGATTTCTCTGGGAAAACAAAGTCTTAAATAATTTTTAGCCAGCTGATATTTTTTATCATCGTAGATATATATTTGAGGCTTAAAGAATAAAAAAGGAGGTGAGAAAAATAAATACAAAATAGCATAAATTGTAAAAAATGAAAACTTTACATTAAGAATTTTGCTTAAGATAATTATTAAAGTGTTTTCCTATATGGAAAAAAAAAAATCCAAAGCATTTTCCTTCCAAGTCAGTGAAAGAAAATGAATTACTCAATAAATATGCCCAAGAAGTATGAACATAACTTTTTTAGGCTTTCAGTGGCACGAAATTTTGTACTGTGTGACTTCAGAAATCATTCATTTAAGAAAGACTTGTAGTGTGTCAAAAGGGATAACCTTCAAGAGCCCCACACCATGTCTCTGCTTTGATTCTGTGCACGTGGAGGACTTTTGTCTGTTTTTTAAAGGAAGTTGGGGAGTTGACATAGCCCCAGACTTATTAGTTGTCATGATACTTTGAGATTCTTAGAAGGACTCGGGCTTATGCACTTTGACAGTGTATTATCACATAAAGATACAACTCTGGGGGAGGTTACTTGAGTGTTACTCACTGGCAGGATCATTAAACATGTTTTAATTGGACTAAAGGATTTTTAGTACTCTGTTAACTTTTGAATTATGTGTGAGGTCATGCACTTTGGGACATTACTTATTAATATTTTTAGTACTTAATAGCTCTCTCTTTCTCCCCCCCCCCCTTTCCTGGCCAAGAACCTTCCTTGCTGCTCAGCATTCGGAACATTTTCCTCTTTGGCATGTGCTTTCTAGTTCCCCAGCAGTCTAAGCAAATTGGAAAGTTCAGCTGTCATCCTTGGAAGGTCATAGATCACACTAGCAGCCTGAGTAATCCAAGAGGTTTTAAGTATCATAGCATTTAGTTTAAAGTGAAATTTGCTCTGACAGGGTTGGCAGACCAATAGGAAAAAGAAATATTTGTGCTTGGAAAAGTGCATCTGTAGAGACCGCGAGTATAACTGATGGCTGGAAGTGATTTCAGTCTAAAAAAACAAATCATTAAGAGAGTGCATAGGGGTAAAATACACAGTTCATATTTTAAAGGGTCTCAAAATGAACCAGCAACTGAGGTTAGCATTACATAGTAATTAGTTGTAGTGTTCAGTGTTTAACCCACTCATTTCCAGATTGTATGGTTAAACAATCAGGAAGAAAAAAAAATGCCCCTTTTTTCTTTGCTGCCCCTTTAAACTGAGAGCAGCATATTTTATCCCAGTAATTTCAATATTATAAAAGAAAGTTACTGTGACAAATTATGTAAATATGGAACTTAGTAATGGTCAAGCAAGCCATTATCCAGATGGCTTGTTAATGATTTAAAGGGTTTATTCACCCAGCCTGGGGTTACTTAAGCAATTTTAAGTGTTACCCTGACCTTTGTACTTTACTGGTATAAATGGAACATTACCTGACTGAACAAGAAATTCTCTTAATTAGCTCAAATTGACATAAAATTTCTTTTAAATAATAATAATAAACTGTTGGAAGGAACTTGGACCCACCATGGTTTTGAGGAATTAAGAGGTTTGAATTTGATCATGTGACAGATATTAGACATCAATTGTAATAAATGAGAGTTAGATTTAGAATCAAAGGAATTGAAGTGCAGTCTAGTTTGGTGCCTACACCCTAGTTAATCTTGGAAAATCACTTGATTTCATCCAAGCCTAAGCCTCAACTTTGCTCATTTATAAAATGGGAATTGGGCTAAATGATCGCCATGTTATTTTCCAGTTCTAGGGCTACAGTTTTCTGTAAAAGTAGCTCCTTAGGGGCAGCTAGTTGGTACAATGGATAGAGCACCAGCCTTGAAGTCAAGAGGATCTGAGTTCAAATGTGATCTCAGATGCTTAACACTTCCTAGCCATATGACCCTGGGCAAGTCACTTAACCCCAGTTGCTTTGGGGGGGTGTGGTATGGGGGGAATATCTCCTGAGCAGGAAAAGAAAACTTTTAATATCCACAATTACTTTGTAGTGTCACTGTTTTCTCCAAGTCCAGTGTGAAAAATGTTTATTAATAGAGCTATCAAATTAATAAATTATATCCCTGAAAGCATAAATATGACACAGAATCTCACCAAAGTTCTAAAAGGATAAATGATCACCACCTTCATTAATACAAATTGGTATTTCAAAAGAACAACTAAGTTTGAAGGGATCTATCTAGAGGAAAATTTCAATTTCATTTCTTATGAAAGTTTTTGAAGTCAAGCCTGTGAAATATTTATGAAAATGTTTGAAAGATTGTGTGATTACTGTCCAGGTTGCTATTGGACAAAGTACAGAATTTGAAGTCTAGACTTGTGGGCAGGTACCTTTGCATAAGATTAAGGAAATGCTTTGTATATGTATATGCATGAATATATATATATGATAACTAGATACTCTACATACAACATGCATATGCCAGATAGATTCTCTTTAACAGATGTCAAATGGAAATTTTAGACACTGTTTTGTAATAGTATTTTATCATGCATCAGTGTAATTTTTTTAAATGTCTAAAACAATCAGCTGCTGATCTTCCACTCTTGACGTTTGCTAGAACCCTAGAGCCAAAAAAACTTTTTTGGAAATGACTGATAGATTGATATTCCAGAGATCTGTACCTAAATTACTTTCACATTTGTATAAAAAAGACATTGATTTGCTGAAAAAGTAATGGAAACCACAGCTTGTTCTCTTTATCAATTTATGTATGTTGAGGAATTGTTTGGATTTAAGAATCCTGCCTTGGAAACTTTTTTAAAAGCGCATGGTAGTAAAGATGGAGTAACTACTCCATCTAGTGGTTTGATTATAAATTATAATCATTTAGAGTTGATGGGTGGGGCGGTGTTTTAATGTTTGTCAGATTTCTTCTATCACCCCAAGAGTATCCCCCAGGTATTCTCATTGAAGATAAAGATTTCGTCCTGGAGAACATTGTTATATCTAGTGATTTATCTGAATAACATGCCACACAACCTGCTAGTGAAGTGACATGGCCTCATATTAGGTGAAGGAACCTAGGGTCATAGATTTATAAGGGAAACTTGGAAGTTATTGAGGTCCAGCCTCTTCATTTTATAAGTGAAGGAAGGGAAACCCAGAAAGGATTAAGGGATTATTTGCAAGGTCACAAAAGTGGGAAATGGCAGAACTCCAGTTTGAATCTACTTTTCTGACCCTACTGCTAAGTCTTTCCTATTCTATGCTAATTAAGTATATTAAATAGCTAGCATTTATAGAGGGTTTTAAAATGTCCAAAGAACGTGTCAGATTTAGAGACTGTTTTCATCTATCTCTATTTTTCCAGTCTGTACTCCATTGTCCAATAGGTCTATAACATCATCAGTGTAAGCCCTCCAGTGATAACCAACTAACAAAGACTTAAGCACCCACATCCCTGGTAGCTGGGGATCCAATGGCAAAAGCAAAGCAGTCTAGATCTGGATGGGAAAACAAGACACACAAGATTTCACCTTTATTTTATTTTTTATTTGATCTTCTTAAGATCTGCTTGTCAGATTTGCAAATGACTAGGAAAAATAGCAAACACTTTGAATTATAGAGCCTTAATCCAAAAAAGGTTTTGACAAGGCTGCAGCATTGTGTTTAAACTAGTAAAATGTCTAATGAATGTTTGTTGAATGTAAGATGCAGTTCAACAGAAATCAAGTTTGGCACTTGGATTCAGAAAATCAGTTTTGTATAGATAGGGGAGATATGATTAGATAGCAGTTTGATAAAAACAGCAATGACTTGTGCTTTTAGTGATCTGTAAGCTCAGTAAGAGTTGGTGATGTGCTATGGTGGGCAAAAAGGAAAATACCAGCTTGAGTTGCCCTAAAAGAGGCCTGGCATCCATGACTAAGACTATAATGGTGCTACTTTACAGGGACTACTCAGACCCTAGCAGCAGTGCCGAGCACAGTGCTGCAAACCCGGTTAAGAGCACATTTATAAGCCGGTGTGTCCAGGAGGGTCCATGTGGTCTGAGAATAAGGTGTAGAAAAGACCACTGATAAATGGTGGGTCAGACTGACTTGATATCAGAATGCAAAATGCCCATAAGGTTGCAAAGAGACAAATCGAGGCTTGATGTCCGGAAAATATCCTCCCCTGGAGTGGTCCCTTAGTGACAGAGGCTGTGCCTGGGCAGCAAACTCCCCCTCACTAGAAGTCTTCAAGCAGACCCTAAGCGAACAGACCCCTTATCAGACAGGCTCCAGGGAGGATTCCCCTTCAGGTACCCGCTGCCTCTAGCTCCCACATGCTCTCGCTGTGATTCTGCAGCAGAGAAACCGGTGGAGAAGCAAAGGTGCCATCTCAGTGCATCATTGGCGTGAGATTTCTTATGGAAGGAGTCCAACCTTTATGAAGCACCAGCCTAGCCGGCCACTCACACACAAAGGATCCACTTTTCTCAGCTTCATTTTGCAGAGAAAAAAAAATAAGGGTAACAGCTTGTCCAATCTCCCAGGTATTAAGTAGCTGAGATTGGATTTGAACTCAGCCCCTGACTCCAAGCTACTCTATCCCCAGTACCACCTCCCTGAGTTCAGGCAGCTTATGAAATATAAGAACTATACCTTCTTGGTATAGAGGCCCAGAGTACTCTAGAACTGCACTCTTCATCTCCATTAGGGATGGGAGGGGGAAGAAATGGATCCTTACATAAGAACCCTTGCCCACTGCAGGGTTGACCCAGTTTTAAAATGCTATCTATGTTGTAATGTATTTTTGTTTTATTAAATATTTTACAATCACATTTTAACCTGGTTTAGGCCCAACTCAGGAGTACTGAAGAGGCCCCATTCTCCTGAGGCCAGCCTGTTTTATACCTCTACCCTAGACAGGTCATTTCCTATAAGTTAACTCTTGAAAGTTCACTATGTGTTTATATTTTCTCTGAAGACCCAAAGTACTGTATGAGCCAAAACTAAACAAAGTGAACTTGAGTAGGTATAAATATATATTCCTGCATTAGGCTTTAAAAAAAAAAAAAAAGTACTTCAGTATAAGGTAGGGAAGACTCCAGATAATGAAAAAGCTGTAGGAGTATTAGTTGATTACAAACAAGTTTCACATAAACCAAACAGTATAACATAACTGCTGGGGGAAAAAAAAAATTAAAATCACAAAGGAAGTATTAAGTGATAATGGAAGAGAGGAAGAATAGAATAGCTTACCACCTGATCCTTCTCCAGCTGCCCTTTAAGGCAGAGTTAGTAACAGTTGACTTCAATTCAAATAACCATTTTGTTCCAAAAGAGAATTTAGAAAATAGCTTTTGATTGTGGAAGAAATTTCTGCCAAATTCCCCTCTCCAGTGATAATGCCATCCCCCACGTAGAAGCAGATAATCACAAAATTAAGGGAAAACTGTGTCCAGAGTCAGGAAGACACAGAATAGCTGTTATATTTCCATGCTGGGTACTATGATCAGCAAGAAGCTGGCTAGGCATTTTCTCTGCTCCTCAAGTCTCATACCTCTCCAAAGTAAGGACTGTGTGTGCTCAAGAAATAAAGGACTTTTGGACAATCCAGAATTTCTGGAATCCTAATTTAGGCTGTGATTCAGTGAAGTAACCCAGACCAGCCAGTGGCTAAGGACCAGCTCACCCTCCCCCCATACTGACCCCCCCCCATACTGGAACTACACTAGCTTGGAAAGGCAAGGACAGGGCCTGCTAGGAAGCAGAAGGCCCCCTACCCCCTGACTGGCCAACAGGCCTCCCTCTGCTGCCACAAGGTGCCTCAGGTGTTCTTCTCAGAGGCAGACTTTCTCAGCAGTCTGTCTGCTTCTATAGATCCACCAGGATTTTGTTTTGTTCAGAGCCAAGTCCCTCTCCTGAGATCTCTCTATCAGGAAAAATATTTCTCTGATTTAGAGATACAGTCACCACCACAACTAGGAAGACCTTCACTTTTACCTAGGTATCAGGAAATACAGGCATGAGTTAAATACCTCACAAAAATTTGCCGATGAAATAGATCTGTCGAAATTTTGGAATACAGTCAGAGTCTGTCTGTACTGGGCCATCACAGAGGGGTGACAGGCTGGTGGTGTAGATTGTTTCAAAATAATTTTTAAGCTTAAACATCCTTCAAAACAAGAGTCAAAGATTTTATTACACTACTAAAAATTACACTTTATGGCTAAATCCATAAAGAAACAAGAAAAAGGGCTTTCCTAGTGAAACTCACATTTAACCAGGAGAAAGATGCCATTAAGGAGAAAGATATCATTAGGCAGAATTATGTCATGGAATAGGGGGCCACTTCTAAGAGGAATTTAGAACCTTAAAAAGAGTTAGATACAACAAGGAGATAAGCTGATCCAACCCTAAAAAGGATAGACAAGGAGATAATAAAGGGTTATGGGTACTATGATCAGCAAGAATTCTATAGGAGACTTCCAGTTGGGATGGGACTGTAATAAAGTTCACTTAACAGAAGTCCCACCTAAGACTGTTCTTCCCTGCTTGCCTTGGGGAGTAACTAAGGCTTCCATACTGTTTATAGTAATGCAAACTCTCTCCTGATGCCTTTCCTTGCTACCAAAGACAGGAGTCTTATTCAGCCCTCATCAAAACCCCACCATTCTTTTCTGCCCAAGAAAGAGTCCTGTGATTAATTTCAGGCTACAACCACTCTTTGCTGCCACCTTAATGGCAAAGAATCTACTTAAAAGCTACTAAATTTCTTCCTCATTATTTTTTCTGAACTTTAGATTTTTGTCTAAAACAACTAGGTAGGATTATTCAAATCCCCATAGGCTGTTATGGAAAAGTAGGAGAAAACTGCTTTCTAGGACTTCTGCATGCATTCCTTCAGGGGATAGTCAGAAAATAATTGGTAGAATAGACTAGCCTCTCTTCCAAATTGTTTCAGAAGATTATATTAGGTGATCCTCTGCACTTTCTTTGGCTTCTACTATTAAAATTCAAGTCAACCCAAGAACTGACTTAAAGTCAATTTTCTAACTTTTGTTCCTAGCATCCACTAAAAGCCAAATACTCCTTATATGTGTTGTGTTTATATCACTGACCTGGGATTGTAAAAAAACAAATCCATTGTCACTGTAATCTAATATTAATAACATGATAATGCTTTTCGCTTATGCAGCACTTTTCATCCAAGGATTTCGAAGTGCTTTACAAATATACATTAATAAGCCTTACAAACAGCTGAGGTAGGTGATCTCCTTTTACAGAAGTGAGGCAAAGAAACTTGGCAAGAGGCTAAGAATACCATAGATCCATTCACCTTTTCCCTGCACTTATCACTGGCTGATATCTTCCCTTGCAATGCACTGCATGTAAAAAGATCTCTTTAATATCTGGATTTTTTTTCTGTTTTGCAAGCATATATGCACTTACATATATGTATATTATATATGTATGTGTGGTATTTTTTCAAATTATTTCTATTGACATTTATAGATTTAGGATTATAATAGATATGTAAATAGATTTAAGATTATTTTTAAAAAGATAATATTTAAGCAAATGTTTCACCCTTTTAGAGAAAATTCTAAGCCATTAGTCAGCTGTTAGCCAACTGGACTGATAAGACTTTTAATTTATAATGGAAATTGTAGACCAACTGTGATATATATTTATGTTCTTAGAAATATTAGATTTCAGATAATGTAATTAGTGCTGAAGTATCATTTTTTACTCTTAGGAAGGCCTTCTTTTTCACCCTTTACAATTACTATATTCAGGTTTAAATAACAAGGGGAAAAAAACTATTGAGACTTTACAAAATCTTCTGGTAAACAATAATAAGTTATTTGGGTTATTATTTTCAGTACTTCCAAGAAAGTACATTGATTTATAATATTCTCCAGATTTAAGGAATCCAAAGTTTAAGACCCAGATGTTGAAAATGAGTTAAATTGTTTATAAATGAGTAATCCTAGAAATAAGATTGACACATATTACCCTCTAAGAAAGATATAACTGTGTTACACGATGCAAAACAATGTTGCTAAATATCAGAGATGTGAAGAAGCATAATATGTTCTTAATCTCTATTATAAATCAAAGGGATGCATGCCAAATGCCATCCAAATATATTATAATTTAATTTTTTCCCCATAGAATAAAAAGAATATTAACTTCAGCCACTATGTGGCTTCCTCTAATGAAAGAGGATGTTTTCCATCATATAGGGAACAGGGGTGTAGCAGCATCACAAGAAAACAGAACAGATGCAGACCTGTGATTTCATTATATAAAGAACTAATTCCCAGATGAGGAACTGCCTTCTAGTGAGCCAGATTGATCCCTTGCCTGAAACCATAGTTGTAGAGAATTCATTAGGTTTGATGACTGAGGTGAGGTGACTTGTCCAGGGTCACACAAGCAGACTTTGACTCCAAGACTATACCACTAGCCACTTTACTTGGGCACAAATAGTAAATTTCCAAAAAATGTATTTTAGCAATAAATTTTAAATTTTTATCGCCATTAAAATTTTTAATCAGTTGTTGCTAATAAGTAGCAATATTACTTTGAGTTTCACATATCTCTGGTCATGTACAACCTCTAGTAAAGATGAAAAAATATAGTCGTACCTAAAATGCAGAGAGAGAGAAAAAAAAATCAAGCATTAAGCATAGTAAGGCACCTAGATTATAATTAAACAACCCTTTAGTAACCTGGCATTTGGTTATGTGCATGTTTATTTTCTCAAAACTGTTTCCCATCTAGTGTGAGTGGACCACTCCTTTTTCTACAAATAAAAAGATGCAGTGTGCCTCCTTCCAAAAAGTAAATCATTTCTAAAACACTATCCAAAGTGAATCTCTGAAATCCTATTTTCCTATTGCCTTAAATACAAAAAATTAAGAGATGTGTTCCAACGTTAGGGTATGGGTGGGTGTAATGGGAAAATTTGATTCCAAGTCATAATAAAAATTATACATAGATTCCACCAACTTTTTAAAATGACTTATTTTAAAGAAAACATTTTTAAATTTTCTAAAACACTATCAGAATAAGCAAATGTACGAATAAATGTGGTCTGTAATAATCGGCTGTGTCCCTAAAATAAGATCATTATGAAAGAAAAGAAAAAGTAGGCTGAAAAAGCCAGATGTGTGGACAAGTATAACCTATATTTGGGTTGAATTTTTTTTTTTTTTTACCAGAAACCATACTTCTTGATCCCTGAAAGATGGAGCTGTGATTTGCATGTTGCTTGGTTTTTTAGTTTGTTAAAGCCCTAAACTTGTCATTGTAATTTCTACAAGTATTTCTTAGATGGGATGGTTTTTGTTTGTTTTGTTTTATAGATTTTTGTCAGTGTTCTAAAGGGCTTTTTTTTAATGTTAAGGGCCAAAGCATCTAAGACATTAAGCAACATAAAATAATTCATTTACATAATTAATTTTCTTATAAATCTGAATTTCTCTATAGTGATTTTCTTTTAAAGGGGGTGGGGTGAAATACCAGCTGTGCCAGTTCCCACTGCATGAGCGCTGCATGAGCATGTTGTAGCTACTCCATTTGCCTGGCACAGTGAATACTCTGTCCCATTGCTGTGTGTTTGATAGTTCTGATAATCTGGAGAATGGATCCATTTCCTAATAATTTGTTGATGATGATAAGAGAATGCCTTTTAAACATCAAAAGGTACTCCATCCTTTAGGTTTTCCATGTTTACCACACAGCAGATTAGCTTTTGGCTTCTGGTTATTAACATGCAATGAATTTGTCTAGAATTAACATTTGTTCTTTTATCAGTCACAAGAAGAAATTTTTTCATTACATTATGCCTTAAACATTCAGCAACAGCCTTTAGTTATTACACACACCATAACTTCCAGAGGTCTGCGTGTCAGAATTCCTTGTTCTATTCCTCATAATCTTATTGTAAGACTTAACCTTATAAGACTTAGCCTTTCTTGGCTGAGAGCTGCAACCTTTCAATGTGATACATGCCATATTGATAGTTGGTTGATATTGCCAACTTCATGTAGGCCAATATAATATTGATACAATTTGGCAAAACTTCCTTTCCCTCACTTGTTTCTGTTTGGTCCACTAGAGGAAAGCTATTGATACTTTCTGGAATATAAAATTTCTTTTTAAATTATTGAAGCCTATGCTTTATTATGTACATTTATTGGACAAAGTAACGAGCAGAGAAAAATTTTAAAAGCTCAGTTAATGAGTCCAAAGATCAGTGTCACTATTAGGAATATGATCTTGGAATTCTAAACCACCAGGCCTCTTCTTTGAACTATGCCGTATGTCTCTGCGATGAGAAACGTAACAACTGTGATTTCTTTTCCTCTCCCTTTAGTCTTGGAGTAGATGGCTTTGGTCAGCCAGTTGGCATTCTTGGACGCCCTGCCACAGCTTATGGATTTCGCCCCGATGAACCTTACTACTATGGCTATGGATCTCGCTAGTCATCCCTGCCCCGATTCCTTTTTGATGTGTCCTCCCAACTTGCTAGAAAACAGTATGTGTTTAGCTAACTTTGACCTTGGCCTGGTAATGCATGTTGATACCACCGCAGGTCTGTGTGATGTTTCCTTTTTTATATGTTGTTAGCTGATGGTTAAACCCAACTCTTTCTTCTTGTGTTAGTGTTGCTGGTGGTGATATAGTTCACACATCAGGCTATGTTATGAGGTTGTACAGTATTTGCCATGGGACTTGAAAGTGACTGTTAAAAAGCTACTGGACTGGAAAGTAAACACTACATTATGTATATTAAGCAATTAATTTAATTTCTATTAAAAACAAGAAGCTCACAGTGCTGATAAACAAACCAAAGTCATGTGTTTGTATTTAATGCATTTCATTTGGAATCACACGCTTATGTAATTTATGTATGATTTTTCGTCCCTTTCCTTCCCTTCCCTGGTAATTTCCCTTATATCACATTCAGATTCACAAAAAGAGATGGTCACTCTTCCATACCATGCATGGGGAGAACCACTTTCCCAGAGTTGGCTACTTCATTATCAGGAATCAATGAGACAAATTTACAGTTTTCGGACTCTTTTCTCTTGGGGTTTTTTCTTGGATTTTTTTTTTTTGTTGTTCTTAAATTCAAACATTTTGCCCCTCTCCAATCCTAGAGTACCACAACATGGTGTGTCATTTATGTTCACTTGTCTCAGCCTCTTTCTTGTTCAGTGGTAATTTGTTTGTTGGAAGAGTTTCTTGGTTTTAAGTTCTCTTCATTTCCTCTAGTTCAAAAGGCCCAGACTATGCTGCTTAGACTCAGTGTGGCCCCATCTGGCCTATTTCATCTAGCTTATGCAGCACTTGATTATAAGACCCACTTGAATTGAAGCAAGGGAATATAATCTTTAATTTATTGTAGCTTTTCTTTACTGGCTTGTCTTTTAAGCTGGGAACCTCAGATTTAGATTTGGGAAAAGGGAAGAACCACAAGCTGAGTTAGGGCAGGACTGAAGCAGTAGCCAACAGGAAGCACTGGAAGTTTTACAAAGTGCTTTCCATGCACGGTCTGACTTGACCCTCATAACAATCCTATAAGGTAGGTCCCACAGGGGTTATTGCCCCCATTTTATAGATAAGGAAATGGAGGACCAGAGAAATGACTTATCCATAGCTAACAAGATTGGAATCAGATCTTTCATCTCCAAGTCCAGCTCCAAACATGTAAAATAAGCAATTATGTATTGATCATCTTGATTCACTTAAACTCTGAAGACATGGTATCTATAAGGTGGCACTGGAACATGAAACT
This sequence comes from Sminthopsis crassicaudata, assembly GCF_048593235.1. Classification (NCBI taxonomy): domain Eukaryota; kingdom Metazoa; phylum Chordata; class Mammalia; order Dasyuromorphia; family Dasyuridae; genus Sminthopsis; species Sminthopsis crassicaudata. The sequence continues at coordinate 57,976,464 of NC_133620.1, read as the reverse complement.
TCTCACTGGGACATTCATTCAAGTCTGTCAGACCCTCTGTAGCTTTTTCTCCAACAGTTAGACCCTGGGGCAGACTGAGTTGGGAGGCCAAGTATTGTGTACAATTGCCACCACCTTTCTTTTGCTTGGATTCCTCTCCTTTCTAATGTTCTGTGGAAAAGAAGGCATCTATTTCTGTCTTTTTCCTTTGCTCCCTTTATCCAGTTTATCTCTGAAATAAATGCAAAGCACCTTTTTCAAGGTTTCTAAGAATTTGTATTTATCACAGTGTACATTGATGTGGTGCTTTACTACTAACAGAGGGGCCTCTCACAATCACCCTGTGATTGCGTGTATTATTATACCATTATAAAAATGAACTATCTTGGTCTCAACATATCAGAATCTGGATTCAGGAATTCAGAGTCAGACCAACATTTATCATTATGCATCTGTGAAGGAAAAAAAAATTAATACTATTTAGGAATTCAGAGGGAAATTAAATTTTCAGAACATAAAGTATTTCTCAAGGACTTTTAGGAAAACTCATTACATAAAAATAATTTACATGGATAAATGAAATGCTGATAAATTACTGAGAGAGAAAGCAGAAAAGTTTGCCTGACATTTTGCTGTTGATTTATCAGAAAGAATGATAATCTGTATTAGCTGATCCCCAAGATAAACAGAGAGATAGAAAGCATCCAGCTTCCCCTGATGGGGTTGGGACCATCAAGCCCAAAAGAACTACATTCCAAATGCTATTGGGATTGCTACAGCACAGGCACCAGTCATGGAAAGGTATTGTAAAGCAACTCAGGTGCCCCAGACCTGGGGAGAAACTTTTCACTTATCCAAAGGAGAAGAGAATGGAGTCTACAAAAGCCAGTGATCTTGAATTTGAACCCATTTGGTCAATTTCTAGAGCACATTATTAAGGAACAGCTAGAAAAGGAAGTACTCATAAAGACTAAACGAGGCTTCATCAACAGGTCATGTAAGGCTAACCTTTCTTTTTTTGATCAGGAAATACTGTTAATATAGTTTATCAAAGATTTATGTAAAGCATTTGAGAAAGTTTCCACGGTGTTCTTTTGAGTAAGATATGAACTCAATTATACCATAATTAAGACAAATTAAAAAATAGTTGAATGCCTGAATGGAAAATGGTTTATTGTCAAATGAAAGCGAGATTTCCAGTGATTTTACTATTCAATATTTTTATCAGTAACTTTTAACAAGGCAAAAATATTACGCTTATATACACAGGTTACTAAAAGCTAGGAAATAAATCATGCTATATGATCGAATCAGGATACAAAAAGTTCCCAACAGACTTGAACAATTGGACTCAATATTTCTTAATCAGACCTGTCTTTTTATCCTTGCTTCCAGCAAGAAACTTAACAACTTCTCTGCATTTTATAAGATTGTATTTCCTTAAATGAGTTGGTTTTATGGTCAGGGTCTGTCAGAGGCAATAGTTTAAATCTAGATAGTTCTGACTCTGAAACTAGCTCTTATCTAATTTGGAATTTAGGTAAAGTTATGAAATTTTGAAAGAGAGAACTCGAAGATATAACTCAAATTACATCCCTTCACATCACATTTAAAAGCTTAGGAATTGTGACAAGGGTTATAATGTGAATGTGGAATGGATTGAACATTTGTAGCATTATAAAACATAACAGAAATTTCAGTTGAAAATATGGTAGTGCTTCCTAAGAAGAATAGCTTCCATTTAATGAACATTTACATATACCTTAAAATGTTTTAAGTTTTGCAAAGGACTTTGAAATATTAGCTCATTTTATCATCTCATCAACTTTGGGAGGCAGATGTTGTTATTATCCCACTTTACACATTAGATAGAGATAAAGTGGCATGCCTGGGTCATATAGCTATGAAGTGTCTGAGGCTGGATTTGTATTTAGGTTATGCTGACTCCATCAGGGTTGCACCTTGGGTATAGCCAGCTGCCTTAACCGATGAAATTTAATGAAGTCCAGTATGAGGGACTTTCTTAGAAGCAGAACTGCTGAACCAGGATCCAGATCCGAAGGTTCTGAGACAATTGAGATCCATTAAGAGAAGAATCCCTGTCCATTGCATTCTGCTCTGGGCATCATCCATACAACAAATATTTATTAAATGTATATGTCTGTGTGTCAGTCATTAAATTAGGCTCTAGGTCTATACAAAGGAAAGAAGGGCAAACCTTGCCCTCATTGAGGTCTTTATATTCTATGGGGAAAAACAACATGAGTTTTCACACAAATATGTAAACACAAGATAGAGTATAAATACAAAGTAATTTCAGGGAAGGCCAAAAGTAGCAGATTTGGAGGTGGAGATAACTGTGTGAAATGGCCCTGGAGCTAAGCTTTCAAGGCCAGCTTAGGATCTTGATAGGTAAGGAGACTTGGTTCAGTCTTGGGGAAATGAATAACTTAATAAAGATACAGATGGGAAGCGGGATACCATGGATAGAGAGCAGTAAGTAAACACCAGTTCTTGGGTAACCATGTTTTGGGACCGCCAACATTGTGAGTGAAGGAGAGGAGGGGACAAAGGGGTAAAACTGAGGTACAGCGAAAAAGCCTGGATTTGGAGTCACTAATTACTCTGTGTCTGTGAATGAGTCACCTAACCTAACATCCCTCAAGTGTAAAAGCTATATGACTCTCCCAACTCCAAATGTATGTTCTTCTGAATGGAAATGTGAGGGAACATAATTTTTTTCTTCTTATATATAAAGGGGTATCATGAGGGAAAAGGACTATTTGTCCTGCAGGTTCCTAGAGCTGAGAGGAATGAAAAAGCAAAGAACACTCTCTGGCAAACCAAAACAAATGCCAAAGCTTGGAGAGCTTTGAGTAGCTATAATCCACAGAATCGAGATGGCTTTGATAAGAGTTGGTCTCCCATAGGCATAGAAGCCAAGACTGTCTCATAGTAGGATGTATCTACATGTACTAAATAATTACATTTTCAATCTCTTAAGTGCCAAGAATGGAAAAATTCTAGAGGATACTTGGAGGCATGTGGGATATATCAACATGGGTTATTTTTCTTCTGCCATCAAGATTTCCAAGATTATAGGCTTGGGGTTAAATTAGTATAGACTAGGAACTCTTGGAGTTTTTTGCCCTATTAAGATTGAACATCTTTTCTGAATTGGACAGGGCCCAGAGAACTCTGTTTCTGACCATTTTACATGAATCTTTTAAAAAAGAAGAAAGAAGAAGAAGAAGAAGAAGAAAACAGAGACAGAGTTTCTTGGTAATAATAAATTTATTAATTAGCTTAGCTGATAATCAGTATATTCATGGTCAGTGGTCTCTCTCAGTAACCAAAAACAAAACCATGAATGCTTAAATACCTTTGGAAAAAAGGAGGTGCCCCAACAGGTGAAAATCAACTCTTATTAGTGTATTATTAATGAGGGAGTGGACATAGTAATTAGATGGTGAATTAAAAGTCTTCAGTTCCTCCTGCTGAGAACACGACTTGATCATGCAACTCAGCTATCTCCAGCAAACTGGACAAAGGAATCTATCTCTACCCAAACCATTCTGGGTAAGCTGATTCATAAACTCCTTCATAAACTGGGTTACCCCAAAGTATAATTGAAAGGCACATGGGCTTATATACTAAAGGCAAGAATTCAAATAGATTCGATTCTGTATATCACTAAAGAGAACTAAGATCTTCTAGTTGGGTGAAAGCATACCTAAGCTTGAGAAACATGTTTCCAGAGGATATGGGCAATTTCATCTATCAACAATGTCCTTCAGAGACTAACAGACTTTAGGAACTGATCCCTGAAAAAGGAGAGGAAAAAGTCTTAACCTAAATTTTAAAATTCTGTATTACTGGGATAGATAAATAATCACTCTCTCAGAGCAAATAAAAGGTAGCAATAAGCAAGATTTGTAGAGAAGCAGATTTAGGTTTGATCATGGAACTATATCTAAAAGTTGATTGATCTGCCTCAGGTAAAGACTAGATGAATGCATAGTTGATGCCCTTCCATGTGATAGATTAGACTAACACTAATGTTATCAAGAGGGTTGAAATGTTAAAGACAGTGTTTCTATTTATATAATATGTATGGTACAAACCAACAAGTTTATAGTAGTTACACATCTGCAAGAGATTCATATCATAGTCCCAGGTTTGGTAGCCTTTCAGAAATTGGGTACCAAGTTCCTAGCCCTATTCTGGAGCAGAACTGTTTTCCCAAATTAGGCAGCAGTTCAAAGCCATTCTCCCCACACACACATTCTATCAATCAATTATAGAATATAAAAAAATCCAGATAGATTTTGGACTTACACTCAGGTCCTCGATTAGAGTCCAATGACTTGGAAAATAAGGTAATTTACTTTATCAAACTAGGTCCAGTTTTTTTGGTCTGGGACCTTCCCCAGTTGCCAAACAGCAAATTAGAAGTAATGAGGAGACACAGCTAATGACTTATACAGCAGCTTACAGGTTATATGTACCTATGGTAGCTGATCTTTGATCTAGTGTAGCCTCAAAAACTAGAATATAATCCCAAAGTGTTAATGAGGTGTTAGAGCTAATTGGAAAGATGAATCTATTCGGTACTGAATTTATGAGGTGTGAACATCTTTTTCTGATTGAGTTAACCAGGAACAATGGATTTAGGTCAGCAAATCAATTAACCCTTCCCTATGGGGGTTTTAACAACCAAACCCTGAGGAGTTTAGGAGAGTCCTAAAGAACCTGGGACCCCTAAAAGGGAATTGTTCTTGATAGTGAGTTTCTCTTGCCACTTTCTCACTTTGGCCATCTCTCTGACAAAATGGGCACACCTCAGGGATTAGCGACAGAATACAGATTTAGAGTCAGTCACTTGAGGAGGAAGCACTTTTAGGAATTGATCACAGGGGAGATGGCTAGGAACAGGAGTAGATGTTGGGAGCCCAGAGGAGCAAGCCACCTCTCAGAGAAGTTTCCCCAAGGGAGTTTCTTGAGGATTCTCGAGAAGAGAACCAAGAATTGTGAGTTGTTTTTGTATATCTTACATCTGTGGCTAACTTCTCTTGTACTCTTAAGTATGACTCCACTGGATCCACAGATGCTTTGTACATTTCTGCAAGTGTGAGTCCCATGTTTTATAGCTACTGTTTTTACTTAATTGTGTCTATTGCCAAGACAGTTGTTGAGAAAAATTACCAGTGAATGAAGTCTTTGGAATTATACCAAAATCCAACACAGCAGCCAGACTCTGGATCCTCAGTCCTAAGCAAGCAGTATAAATTTGGAGTGTATCCCACAGAAGTGGCCACCTATGAGTATGAATAAGTTCAGACTTCATGACTGCTTAAGTTGTCACTTCAGATAACCAGCAGCCCATGAAGTTCGAGTAGGCTAGAACAGGACTCAAACTTTCTTCCAATAGTGTCCCCTTTTTTGTCTGAGAAATGTTTATGTGCCCCTAGGTATGTAGATAGATAAAATAGTTACACAAATCAAACAAAAGTTTACTGATTGGTACTAATTGGTACTGATTGCAAACATAATAGCAAACATAGTAACAAAGCATAATTTTACAACCCCCAAATTCAGTTATGAAAAGTATAGTTTAATAAACTGCATTATATCATATTAACTCTTATTGCATTATAATGAGCCTTACCTGTATAGAGTTAATATTTCCTTTCTTTGGAGACTGCAAGAATCATAGTGTTGTGTATTGATGTGTATTTTTTCTTAACTCAAACTAGGTAAACTCTGGGAACTAGGATTAGCTTCCAAACCCTAGGACACAGTGAGGGACTTTGGAACAGACAGCAGGAAAATGAGCACATTTTCACTTATACCAGGATATTTGGTTACTTTATACAAAGCAATAAAAGAAATTAAGTTAAAACATAACAAAGAGAACACACTTCCAATAACTAGAATTTAGACTCCCTAAAAATAGGGAGAAGCATTTGTGAATTCAGCCCCAGTACCTCCAGTTAAAAGGAAAATTCTTTTTTGGGGGGGCTTTCCCATATTAATAAGGCAAAACTCAGAGGGGACAATAGAATTGAAAGCTTATTAAAAAATTCATCAAGGTAGGTACCTTAACTGGCTGATCACTAGAGATAAGCAAGGGATCCAAGATGGAGCCAAATTTTATTGATAGGTTTCAATAATGAGATAAAAACCCAATTAGGATAAGTCAACCAAAGGGGATCTCAGATATGATCTTTCCCAAAGTCTGATTCATAAAATAAGAGACCAGCCAACAGATGGGGATGACTTAGTATGTGCCAGATAGGAGGTAATATAAAAGCTGCAGGCTGGATGATGTTTTCCCCAAAACTGATTAATAAGTATCTAGAAAACAAACCAGGATAGAGATTTAGAGGGGATGACTATATAAATTATAATACCCTATCCCCAAACACACTCATAGACATCAAAGGTTGCTTAACTTAATTCCCCAAGTCTCCATCTATTGCTCTTAATTAGCCCAGAGAGAGAGGGGAAGAGGGAGATAAAACTTAGACTACAAACTCAATAGTACTTTATTTTTCCAAATACATATATAGTTTTCAACATGCATTTTTTCTAAGACTTTGTGTTGCATATTTTTCACTCCCTTCCCCAAGATAGCAAAGAATCTACTTTAAATATGCATAGTCCTTTTAAACATATTTCCATATTTGTCATGTTGTATAAGAAAAATGGAAAAAAAACCATAAGAAACAAAACCAAACAAAAAAAAAAAAAAAAAAAAGAGAAACAAACAAACAAACAAAATTACTCTTCTATCCTCTGAAAAGAGATAATAGATACTAAATCAGTAAGTATTTATTAAGTACTTAATATTTGCCAAGCACTGTGCTAAATCCAGGGAGTACTAAGAAAAGCAAAAAGTTTTCAAGGAGCTCAATCTAATGGAGACAATATGTAAACTACTATGTGTAGAACCAGCTACATACAAGATAAATTGGGTATAATCCCAGAGGGAAGACACTAACACTAAGGAGAAATACCAGCAACTTGATGGTATAGTGGGTCTGGAGTTAGGAAGACCTTCATTTAAATCTGGTGTCAAAAAATTACTAGTCTTGGCACCCTATGCAAATCCTTGACCTATCTGCCTCAGTTTCCTCATCTGTAAAATAGAAGTGATAATAGCATTTACATTCCAGGATTGTTAGAAGAATGAAATATTTGTATTCTACAAATTTTCTACAAATATTCTATAAATCTGAAATTACTATAGGTAAATGCTAGCTATTGTTGCTGTCAATTTTATTATTTTGAAAGATTTTTCATAGAAAGTAGGATTTTTAAGTGGGACTTGAAAAATGGCAGAGGAGTCAGGAGCTGGGCATGCTAATAATTGAGTGCATTCCAAACATGAAGTTGGCCAGAGAAAAATCGCCTGGAATCAGGAGATAGAGTATCTTGTGGGAGAAATATAAAGGTGGCCAGTCAGCAGTGAAGAAGTAAGATTTAAGAAGACTGCAAAAGTGGTGGGAGGCCAAGTTTTAAAGGGCTTTAAAAGTCAACAGAAGATTTTACATTTGATACTGGCAATAATGGGAAACTACTAGAGTTTCTTAATAGTAAGAGGGTGACATAGTCATACTTTCCTTTAAAAGGAATAATAAATTTGACAATGACAATTTGACAATATCTTATTATTGGTGGTAAAACTCTTTTCAAAAGAAGGCTTATAGGGTCATCTTTTCATTTTATAAGGTACCTAAACTCTTGAGGAGAGGAACTCAACAAATGCATGTTACTAAAAGTAGTCTAATTAATCTGCAAAATAAGATTAGTACCATTTGGTCCTAAAGAGTAAAAATTAATGAAGGACACTGCAAATAGAGGCAATTGCTCTCTTTAGGGATTTTAGATCTCTCTTTTGCCCCAAAGGGAGAAGAACTGCAAAGTTCCCCTTTTTCCCTAGAGGAAAGAAAACCAGAGGAAGATGATGGCTGTGAAATTAAAGATTTTTATTAAACAGAAAGTAAAACATGTACATGGGAACTGCCAGTCATAAAGGTGAGCAGCCCATTAAGTAATGGGTGGGGAGAGAACATACACTTCTCTGGAACAAAGGAAGTCCAGAAATTGGGGAGGAAGATGGAATCCTAGAAAAGAATAATCAGGGAGCTTAATTCCCAGGGAGGGGTAGTAAAGAATTTCAGGTGTTAGAGCTGTAGCCATTTGATAAACAAAGTAGAAGGCATTAGCTGTCCTGGTAACTCATGGCTTGAGAGGGAACACGATTAAGAGATATAAAACTGGTACAGCAGAGAGCCCCCTAACCAATAAAGATATCTCTTGAAGGCCCATAAACTATCAAATGGCTCAGGGTCTTCAAAGCCAGTATGAGCTTAATTGACCTTAGAGTTGCTGATTTTCTTCATGTCCAGCTGGGACTCTCATCACTGTAAAGGATTGTTGGTATGTCAAGTCACCATCTTAGCTAATACAGCCAGTCCTTATACAGTCCTCCTGGATAATTGAGGAACAAAGTACAATTTTACTTTGAATTGCACTCCAAAATGGTCACGTGTCCAAAAAAATCACAGACGTATTCCTCTTTCTTTATAAACCTTAAAAATCAACCTTCTAGCTCTCCTCCCTAAGGGAATTATGCATAAGATATCAAAGCCCATGGAGTTATTTATATGGATATATATGTGTGTGTGTGTGTGTGTATACATGTACATATAGATAGATAAAAATAGGATACCAGTTTAAATTTTTTATTATCATTTTAACTCTAGACAATTATAATACTCAGAGGGCTTACTCCCCCCAAGAGTCTCCATGCATCCACAGCAGGAGCACCAAGCAAATTTATGAAACTTGGTCCCCGCTGCTCTAAGGGATTCTAGACCTTCCTCCAGCAGGCTCATTCCACAAGAAGCAGCAGATATTAATTCTGAAAGGAAGTAAGCCAATGTGACATGAGCTGGCCTGAAAATGCATCCCCTATGACTAAGAATGGTTTTAGGGCAAGAGCTCCCTGACCCAAGCTGCTAGGTCTGTCTAAATTCTGCTCCCCAGCAAAAAGTTTCAGAAGCTGACTCTTCCCCCAGAACATGAAGGCAGAGAGAGCAGAGAGAGAGGACTGGGTTGGGTGCTGACTTGGGCTTACTCTGGATCTAAACCCAGCTGGGACGAGCCCTATGGGATTTGAAGAATGCCAGGGACAGCCAGGAAATGAAAGTAGAGGATCAGAATTTCAGATGTGGAAGGGAACCAGTGCAAGAGGTTACTCAGGGCAGAACTCATGCTAAGGAAGCCTGGGGGGTTCAGGCTCTGCTTAGCAGCAAAGCAGGCAGGGGCAGCTTAACATTGCCTCTTCCTAAGTCTACAGCAGCATTACAGCAGAATATGAAATGCTCTTTGCCATTCAAAGCCCGTTATAACCTAGCCCTCTCCTAGCTTTTCAGTATTCTTACACCTTTCTTTGATTCTCCTGGCTCTTCCACAGATAAACTCCATCTCTCAGCTCTAGATCTCCTTTCCATTGTCCCCCATGCTGGGACACTCTCCCTCCTTTAAAAACTACTGACCTTTTTGGCTTCCTTTAAGTCCCAAATAAAATCCCATCTTCTATAGGAAGCTTTCCCCAACCGTTCCTTCTATCCTGTATATAGCTGGATATAACAAAATATATTTATTTGCACATTGTCTCCCCCGTTAGATTGTAAGCTCCTACAGAACAAGTACGATTTTTTTTTTTTTTGCATCTTTTTGAATTCCTAATACTTAACCTAGTAGCTGGCCATAGTAGGCATTAATTAATGTTTTGTTCATTGAGAAGAGCTAATGGGAATGTGTGAGAGGAAGAGGGAATAGAAGAAGTATGAGAGAAAATTGGAAACAAAAAACACTGAAAAACCTTGAAGGGGGGAGAACATCAAATGGGTAAAATGACCAAGAAGAAAGCCCCCTCCTCCAACACTAAGGACTCTACTTCATTTTGTATGGGATAGTGACCCTTACCCCAAATTAAAATCAGAGACTCTCAAGGTTAAAAAAAAAAAAAAGGATTTATTACAGTCTCATTAGAAAGGGCAATTCCTAACAAAATGTCAATACAGGAATGCAAAGCACAAACTGCAAAACATAAGATTTATAGCTAGAAGTTCTCCTCTTCCCCCTTTTCTCCCATTGTTTGGGACTTATACTCTAAACAAAGAAGTCTATCCCAGAAACAAAAGAATAACAAATAAAAAATTGTCAGTTCTATTGAGGAACTTATCTCTCTTGTTCTCTCCCAACTCTATTTCTTATTTACTATCCCTTCATTTTGTCTGCAACCTATTCCCCCAGATAAATCTACCTTTTGCCAAAGAGAATGGCCATGGTGAATTTTTCACATGACCAAACCCCAATTTTTGGTGCCTGCAATCATTTGGAGACAAACCCCACACCATAGACCACATTAGTGAGCACCAGGTTTGGAATATGGGACATGGGCCAGTTTCCATAAACTCTTACCTTTTTCAACCAACAAGTAGTCTAATACCAATCTATGCTGGAGTACTGCTTCTCTAGCCTGAATGACCTGGTCTACTAACAAATCTAGTACCTTGTGATCTGGTTAGTAATTATTTCAACCATGGCCTGGAGTCTAATGAGCCTATTCATCAAACTCCCATGTCCCCCCAACTCCCATCTGGGACCATCTTATCACCCCAACCATTTGTGTCCCCCTAATTAGAGTAGGTAACTTCACAAATAAAGATGCCTCAGCAACAATAGAAATGCTAAAAGAAACAGACATATGTATCTAGCAATAGATAGATGATTAAGCCAAATACTCACCTACTTATTTAGGATATAATGACCATATGTTTTCAGATTAGTAACTGTAAGATCTCACATATCTGAACTCCGTTCATAGCTTATACTGAACACTTGCCCTGATTATAGAAATTTGCCATAAGGGGGCAGCTAGGTGGCACAGTGGATGGAGCACCAGCTTGAAGTCAGGAGGACCTGGATTCAAATCTGATCTCAGACACTTAACACTTCCTAGCTGTGTGACTCTGGGCAAGGGGCAAGTCACTTAATCCCATTGCCTCAGCAAAAAAAAAAAAAAGAAAAAAGAAAGAAAGAAAGAAATTTGCCGTAAGAGGAAAAAGCGGGGGACATGATTGTAATCAAAAACTGGTCCTTCAGGACTCAGCCAGAGAGCACATACATGACAAGATAAAGCATCCTTAACTCAGTTTGTCTGTTAGATAATTGTATGCAATAACAATTCTGCCTTATAGCCAGACTCAAGAATACTCAGGTGAGTTCTTATTCAAAGGAACACCACTGGGAAACTGAGTCACAAAGATTCCACCTTAAGCAGGGGCCAAAGTTGTCCTCCCAACTCTTGCTCAGATACTAACCTCTACCTGTAACAATTCAGGATCACATTCCTCTGAATAACTTGTGGCATACTTCCTTCAGGTGGTGGATTACTGGTTTGATGATCCATCAGACAATCATACCTGAATTCAGAACTCCAAATAATATCAGCTACAGTCCCAAAAGATTTTATCTGAAATAGCAAAGTCTCATTAATCAAAGCTTCAGGTAAATTTTGCTCTCTCAAAGATCATATATCCTAAATAAGTATTAACAATAATCTTATATTGATAATAGTAAGAGATTCATCTTCATATATAATGTAGATGGCTTTTAAATTCAACATTACACTTTAAGATGTTCAGTACTCAATATATATCAAAACCTGTTCAGGTATTAACCATAGACCATTGTTCTCAGAATGTCCTAAACAATGGGAACAGCTTTAAAATGACTCAATATAACCTATTAAAAAATCTCATAGAATATGGAATATATTTTCCTAATTTCACAGTAAAGAACTCTTATCAGAATTAACATTAATAATTTCTTCACCCTAAAAAAATGTTAATTCAACTTCTTCCAATCAAGGAGTCTCTATAAACTTTCCTGGAAATATGAGTAATAGGTACAACAATATTGTTAAAATTCCTCTAAGCACAATTAATCTCCCCTCCCACCAAAACATTTCTAATCACAAAGTCAATTTTAGAGATTTATGAATTGTCTTTAACAGTCCATTCTTGAGCCACAGGTTGTTGAAGTCTGGTATTCTCAGTCTCAAACTGAAGTCTCATTCCATCTGTATCATCTAGTAAGGTCCTTTCTTCCAGGACTTGGTAAGCACACACTCTTCCTGAAACTGCAAACTCCAAAAATTGCTGTCTGGGTCAGCAATCCTTACTTCCTAAAGGCTAAAAGAGATGAGGACATTGCCAGTATATAATTCCTTAAAAATGTGTCCTTTCTTTCTTTTTCCTTCCAAATAAAATAAACCAATCTCATAAGGAGAAAGTCTCAGTCACTTCTGGGGACAATTCTAATCGCAATGGGTAAACATTTGGCCCTAAACAATATAGTCTCAACATCAAATTGTAATCCATTTCTTAAAAATCTGATTCATTCTTTCCATTTTGTCTGATGAAGGCAGATGCCCAGGTGAATGGAATTGCCACTCAATTTCCAATCCCTTCCCATTATTTCTTATAAAACCTTAGAAGAAAAATAGATTCTTTTGTCAGATTCAATAGTTTCTACCTATAATACTTAGGTTTGTTTCAGTGTTATTCTACTAACCCTTCTTAAAGCAGCAGAGCCCAGGGGGAAGCTTCTACCCATTCCCAATTGTGTCATTTCATTAAAACCTAACTTAAATATTTTGAAGCCAGGCTCCCTCCCTCTGAAGGGACACCTCCTTAATATCTTCTTATTTATCTTTAGACATATTAACACACCTTTCAGATATAATTTGTTCTGCAATTATGTATATCCCTATGATGAGGTCTAGATAAGGTATACTAAATGAAATTAGGTTTAATTGAGGTCTAGTGTAAGGTTTGGGGTACAGGGAGTCAAATAGAGTTCCCCTGCAACCCCTTTGGATTCAGCGCAAGGATACAAAGTTAAATGCGGTCTAGTGGTGTCACAAGAGTCCCCTGTAAAGGAATTTACAGACCTGAAAACCTAGATTGATAAAAAAGATTTATTGTAGGGTTTGGAAGTAAAGTTAAAGTCTGGTTAGTAAAAGATACTAGATAAAGAAAGAAATACACCAGGAGGTCTAGTGGACAGAGATCTCTCTGCAAAGAGATGATTCCATCTTGGTTCTTTTATTTGGTTAAAGGGGCCTATGGGTGGAGTCCCAAATTGGTAGCTCGCTGAATCCAGCAAGGGCCAGAACCGGCCAGGTGGGGGTTGGGAAACCTGAGCAGATCATTAGTTAGCTCAGATCCGGATCTCTCCCCTTGGAATACAAAAGGGTGTTTTTGACCAGGACTTGTGAATCAAAGGTCAGTCTTGGGGGTTGGGGATCAGAAAGGAGTCTTAAAGGGGCCACCACCCACATCACCTGCATACCACATTTTCTTGCTTTTACATATTTGTTAGAGAAAACAAAACAAACCTTAAGATTCAGAATATTGGTAATATCTAAATAACTTCGGACCAAATTTCACAAAATTTATGCCACATATCCAGCTGGGCTGACAAAATGTTAAAGCACAGCTCATACAATTTTTACAAATTGTCCAATATACAATTTAGCAAGCAACATAGCTTAAATATACTTCATCTAATTAGGAGACACAAACATGTGACTTCTTTAGGTAAATTACCGAAGAATCAAAAGTTTTTTTTAAATCCAAGACAGATTTAAATTTCTAGTAATAGTACTTCAATATCAATGCACACATTTATTTCTAAAATCTTATACCAGAATAAAAAAGTTCACAATTTAGCTCAAACTAGTTAATAGTAACTATCTCATACAATTTCAGAATCAGAATTCCAATTTAAAAATATGCAGCCCCAAAATTTAAGGTGGCAGAAAACTGCCCTTTCAAGTCTGTCTACATTTAGGACCTTTAGGAGGACAGAGAAATTTGGACCCAGGTTTCCGGCTGCACATCTGTGGCCCAGTGATTAGCCCACCCTCCATGCCAAAAATAGGGGGAAAGCATGTCAAAGATATTGGATCACCAGCACAAAACCCAGAAGAATCCAGGCTCCCAGGGGCACCCAGGACTGACCCATTCCACAAGCCTTTCCAAGGAAGAGAAAGAAGCATGGAAAATCCCAGAGAGGGTGGGGTTTTAACTTTGGCAGTTTTCTGTTAGCTGGGGGTTTAGGCCCTCAGAAGGCTTTTAGTCATTAGGTCTACTTAAAAATACAGTAAGACTAATTCACCTTAGCTGAAAATGCCAACTAACTTAAAATTTAGTCTCAAAAACTCCCAGAATCTGCTAAAATGTTTAGCAGTTCTATAATTTTTAACTATTTCTGCAGACCCAAATTGGACAGTTCTAGGTCCACATAAATATGTCAGTTTTTGTTTTTCTTTTTGGTATGACAGTTAAAAACTTTCCCCATAAGGTCCTTCTTTCTAGCTGAAAGTTATTTGCATAAGTCCAATTATATATAAAACAAGTGTTTTTTTTTTTTTAAATCCCAAATAGCCAGATCTTTTTCTTGTAATTCAGCTGACTAAGAGAAACACAGAAGACAAAACACAGGCTCACACACACAAACACAAACTGCTTTTCTAAATCAGCTCCAGTCCTCAGCTTCTGGTAGAATGGAAGCTAAGAACCTCAAGAGCCAGCCATATATCAAAGGCTCCTTTGAATTTACACCCAGCCCTTGGGGGATGGACAATTCTTCCCAGTAAGGGGCACTTGCCCAAACAAAACAATTTCATCCCCATACATTTTGGTACTTTATCCCAATTCTGCCTAAAGGCCTATCTTCCTGGGACACAGAATAGATTGAGAAGCAGCTACCTTACTTCCTTTCCCAGGTTTTAATTTCTTATCTTTGTAATTCCGGAGAAATTGAGACAAGATAGAGATTAGAGAGTTTTAATATTTTATTTGAAAGGGAAAGATTGTGCTGGGGCAAAGCATCCAGCATCCAATGTGAGTTCTTAATGATATATATATATATATATCTTTTTTTTCTTTCTTTCTTTTTCTTTCTTTCTTTCTTTCCTTCTTTTTTTCTTTCTTTCTTTCTTTCATATATACACACGTGGCTCAGTTACAGGGGTAGACTGAGGCAGGAGGGGGGCGGGGAGGGGAGTCAGGGTGCTGAGAGCAGGAACAAGACTGTCAGATGAGGGAGGCATGGGAGACATCTGATAAATTGGGATTACAGAATAGGGAGAGGTACTGGACATTCTGATGATGTCTAAGACAGAAGGTCTTTCTCCTTATCTGGACCATCATGATTAGGAGGGAGGAGTGGTGTTGCAGGATTGAACAGAGCATTAGGAACTGAGGGAGAACAATTCTGGGAAACTGAACCAGGACAATTAGGGAAATTGAGTCAGGACAATAAAAGGGAACTATAGCACAACATTCCACACTCTTTCTCTTCTGAGTATTCAAATCATTGAATTATCTTCCTCTAGTTATCTGGAAGTTCTTAGCACCATCATTTTGACCAACCCTATATGAAGCAAATAAACCAAAATAAAACTAGAAAAATGCAAGGACTTAAGGCAAGGGCAAGTCTCTCCCAGATAATTCTAGAGTTAATCAACAATGACAAAGACTCCCCTAGGGTGGGTTGCCCCTCTGAATGGGCAGTGTGGTTGTGTTGAGCCCTGCTGAAGCAGAGGCTGATTTAAGTGCACAAATGACTTCACAGATGGAGGTATCACCCACTCTGACCCAAGGAAAATAGGAGAACCTTACATACTCAAATCACTTAGTCTCTTTCCCCTCCTCTTCTCCCACTGACCAGTCACTTGCCCTACTGCACTTACCTGACTACTTTCAAACTTTTCTCAACTGGCTTATCTCTTGGACTGAATGAATCCCCCATCTCTGCTAGCCCACTTCCATTTTTGCTTTCTCTGAGTGTCTCTCTTCAGGAGTTTATCCAATTGGAGCGGGAGTTCCCGAGCCAAGTCCAAGGACCATCGGAGTATTCTCTGGAGGGCACCTGCTCAAGGATTCAGTATGGGAGAGACCCCTCACGAAACATCTCAGAACGAGCCCCCAGAGTGTGTGGGACAGTGACCTAAGAGTCCCAAAATTAAAATCAGAGACTCGAGGTTAAAAAAAAAAAGGATCTATAACAATCTGGAGAGAAAAGACAACTCCCAACAGACAAGATGTCCGCAGAGGAATGCAAAATGCAAACTACAAAACACAGGATTTATAGACCAGACACTCCCTATCCCTTTTCTCCCATTGTCTGGGGGAGTCCAGGCTTACACTTTAAACAAGGAAGTCTATTCCAGAAACAAAAGAATGTAAGTATTAAACTGTTAATCTAATTTTCTCTACTGAACTGCTATACAGATAGATTTTTTTTAGATGTGAGAGTTCTATTATCTGAATTCCCAAAGCCATCACCACCGTTAAAAGAAGTACTTAAATGCTAATTAAAAGATGGGGGAGAAACTGGAGGAGAAATGTTCATCTAAGACAATCACACATCTGAGCTCAGTATGTGTCTGCAAAGTCTCAAGTCACAATTAGGGCAGAGTTTGAAGCTACATCCTAATTAGAAATCATCACTTGGTTTATACCATTCAGTTGGGTCATGGGACACTAGAGAGCACAATAGCCTTAGGCCTGAACTGGACTGGCTTCTATTCAGCATAATATGTAGATTAGTCCTCTGAAAATAATCTACAAAATATATGATTACTCAATGTTACACTTACCGCCCAACTACATTGAGCACAAGTTAAATTTCTTTTTTTTTTCTTCCTGAGGCTGGGGTTAAGTGACTTGCCCAGGGTCACACAGCTAGGAAGTGTTAAATGTCTGAGACCAGATTTGAACTCCCATCCTCCTGAATTCAAGATTGGTCCTCTATCCACTGTGCCACCTAGCTGCCCCCACAAGTTAAATTTCAAAATGATTGCAGTCCTTGAAAAGAAAATATTTTATTTGGGTTTTCATTCCGATTAATAAAGCAAAACTCAGGACCAAAAAAATTAAAAGTGTGTGGACAGAGACCACTGACCCAAAATAATTCAAATAGATGTTTTTCTGAGTCAGAGTAGAAAGCAGTTTATTCAATTCCCACAAGAAAGGAGTGTCACCTTTACCAGGATTTTGTGAAAAGAGGCAAAAGGCAGGTAACAGAGCATGGTTTTTAATACCCTAAAACAATTTTTACCCCATCTTGGGCCCCAGCTGTCCCTGACTTAATATCAAGGTTTACAATCTGTACTTTACCTCCAGGGTACCAGCACAGGGGGACTGTAGATTACAAAATAGTTTGTGTGAGATTGCACAAGGGTACAAAGGGCAGGGAATCTCCTGGAAGTATAGCCCTAAAATCTGGCAGGGATCAGGCCTCACATCCATCCCACTTAAGAGGATGTTATCATATATACATCAAGGTAGCAACACATTGGCACTGATCACTGGAGATCAGCAATGCCTTGGGGCTGGCAAGGCAATTTTTATAGGTAACTTTTAAGATTCTTCAAATAGATAGGTCCACCTCAGCACAAGTGGTTGAGTCATTGCATCTCAATTTCTCCCCAAGGTAGCAAGATTTTGACAATTTGCAAGTAAGGGTACCTGACAAAAAAGCAGGTGATAGAAAAAGCTGCAGACCTAGTGTCTCCTTCTCCACTACAACTTCCCCCAGCACTGACTGATAAATAGGACTGGGAACAATGAGATGCTGAGTCAACATAATTTTCAACACAGTCTTAACCCTTACTTGGGTAAAGTGTCCCTGACCCCCAGTGCCCTGATTCTGCCCAAGAAGTTCTTGGTGCTGACTACTCAATCACACTAAAGAAAAGAGCAAAAGGAGAAACTGCAAAGGTTCTAAACAAGCTGCCCATCTCTAAGGAAACCTCTCCCCCAATATGAGTTTCTTAAAGCATCCAAAAGAAATTCAGAGTGAACTTAGGTCAGAAATTAAAGGCTTGAAAAAAGAAATAAGAACACTAGATTTAAAAAAAAAAAATTAACAGAATTAGATAAATTGAATCTATAATTACAAATTTCTCCAAAAAGTAGCAGACATTTTTTTTTAAGTAGAATATTTGGTAGAAGAGAAACAAGTCAATAATAAAATACAAATGAACTATATAATAAAGGAGCACATGAATTTCTTATACTCGATAGTTCAGATCATTAATAAAATGAGGCAACTTAACAGATACATTCATTCTTTTATTTTGACTGAAAGAATCCAGGTAAGTCTTTATTGAATTGCATGTGAAACCACTGGTCATTTCTCTGTGTTCTTTTGCAAGCTCTTGTTACTGCTAGCTAAAATCTTTTTGTTAAAATGGGGGTAAAGTATAAATAATTACCGAGTCCTGAGTTTGTAGACTTACTGACACCAAATCAAGAACTTTTTGTGCAACAAAGATGCTGTGAGGGATAGAAAATCCTATCCAAAAATGACTACTCAGAGATCATTCATAGAAAAGCAGAATTATTTATTAGAATCTCAAGAAGTGACCCCATCCTGGTCTGTGAGCCAAATTCACAGCAGGAGAGAGCCACTCCCTTGAAAATGTTCACAACTTTTATACATTTCAGACAAAGAACTTCAAAAATCTCACCTTTCATAGATTGTGATTGGTCATACGAGTCTGCACCCCCCCTTATTTGGTCAGTGGAATGCAACCCACAAAGTGATTTACAGCCTCCTCTTCTTTGGGCAATGGAATGCAGCCTAGGCCTTCACACGACTGGGACTGTAGGTCTGGTTTACGTTAGCTAGCAGTCTCTGATCAATATGTGCTTAATCTGTAAGTTCTTCACCATATCTTACTTCACACAATGCCTTCATGAAATTTATGCTTAAAGCCCTCCAAAAGGCTGTTGTTTTTTTCCCCAAGATGAATTTCCCCAGATCCAATGGAAGTGATCTTTATCTCTGTCAGCCTTCATATGATAGAATCTAGGGATGAAATAAAAACTTTATAACTATACAATTGATTTTAATTCAAATATAAGACTTGGATGAAGTCCAGTCCATTACTTTGGGACTTGTTTTTCCTCCTTTTTTTCCTATTGCCTATTATAGTGTCTGGCAAATCATTACTATTTAATAAATGCCAGTTGAATTGAGTTCTTTTTGGATGCTGATTCCATGTAGCATCTTATCTCTGCTTTCCATGCCTTCATCCACATTATAGATAAATTTTTTTAAGGAATTATTTATTTAAGATATACATTGCTTGCTTTATGAATCACCCTGGGAGAGAAAAAGAAAGGGGAAAACCATAGGAGAGGGAAAAAAATAGAAAAAAGAAGTGAACATAATATGTGTTGATTTACATTCAATCTCCATAGTTCTTTTTCTGGATACAGATGGCATTTTCTGTCCAAAGTCTATTGGGATTGCTTTGAATCACTGAACTACTGAGAAAGAATCAACTCTCTCATAGCTGATCATCATTGCACATTCTTGCTGTTACTGTGTACAATGTATTCCTGGTTCTGCTTGTTTCACTCAATATCAGTTCATGTAAATCAAACTTTTCTAAATCAGCTTGTTCATCTTTTTTATAAAAAACAATAATAATTATGGATAAAAATATTAAACAGCACACAACTGAGGAGATAGGGAACAGAAAACAAACCAATATTGAACATTAATCATTACTATTTACTTATTATCACATAGCATACATTCCTCTATTTTGTTTATGAGGATAACATAAAAGACTTTTTTTTTTACTAACTCTAGATATACTCTTTTATCTATAGCATTCCTGATTTCTAATCTAGTAATCCTATAAAAAAAACCAAAATGAAGTTTTCATGAAAGCTTAGATGGGCACAAATGATACTGTTAAAAGAAATCTTGAAAGTATTGCCAACAAATAATTACAACTTTATGAAACATGTGAAAATTGATTTATTACAAGAAAAGTGGAGTAGCATGTGAAAACCCCTACACAGATGCAAGGAGTTCCCAATCCAAACACAAGCTTGCATATTTATGAAATTGCACCCAAGGGAGGAGGAAAGACAGAAACTTTCTTTGTTGAGGGCCGTGGAAGGAGAAAAACAGCAAAAAGGGTAGAGAAAGGATAAATCCTCACCTGAAGGAGAGGAACAAAGCAATGGCAAAAGCAATATTCTTTTCCCTTGAGACACCAATCCATGAAAATAGGATAGTCTGCTATATATATAAGATTCCCAGCTACCAAAACAATTTCCCAATCTAGCACAGAATGCCACCTGTTAGGTTAGGACCCATGAGGACACAGAAGAGAGAGGGAGGAGGCTTTGTCCTTGACACATTCAGAGACTTCTGAACATTCTGGGTCCAGTGTTTCTGGAAAATATGACAATTCTCTGAAGATA
Source organism: Sminthopsis crassicaudata (assembly GCF_048593235.1). Classification (NCBI taxonomy): domain Eukaryota; kingdom Metazoa; phylum Chordata; class Mammalia; order Dasyuromorphia; family Dasyuridae; genus Sminthopsis; species Sminthopsis crassicaudata. Next base: position 57,956,104 of record NC_133620.1, on the reverse strand, counting down.
TATTAATTTGGATTTGGGACAATATTATTGCTAAGGATTATGGGAGCTTGGGCAAGAAACTGATAATTTAATGCCATGAGTGATGTCTCTTACTGCTATTGGTGGAAGGTCAGGGCTTCAAAAAAGAAAAGTTTAGGAAATCAATAGCTAATTGAGAAAATGAAGTTTGAGAAAATAGGATTTAAGAATGGTTATTTCTAATCTATAGTTTGAAGCATAAGGTACCATGAGTTCTTAGTCAAGAACTGAGTAAGTTTAACAAGGGCTGACAAAAATGTATCTGCCTTAAATCTTGTAAATCTAATCAAAAATCAGGGAGAGAGAATTACAAATGTGTATCCATGAAAATGAAAAATATAGCTAGTAACTACTGGGCTTATATCCCAAAGAAATACTAAAGAGCGGAAAGAGACATATATGTGCCAAAATGTTTGTGGCAGCTCTTTTTGTTGTAGCTAGAAACTGGAGGATGAATGGATGTCCATCAGTTGGAGAATGGTTGGGTAAATTATGGTATATGAAGGTTATGGAATATTATTGCTCTGTAAGAAATGACCAGCAGGCGGAATACAGAGAGGCCTGGAGAGACTTACATCAACTGTTGCTGAGTGAAATGAGCAGAACCAGAAGATCACTGTACACTTCAACAACAATACTGTATGAGGATGTATTCTGATGGAAGTGGAAATCTTCAACATAAAGAAGAGCCAACTCACTTCCAGTTGATCAATGATGGACAGAGGTAGCTACACCCAGAGAAGAAACACTGGGAAATGAATGTAAATTGTTAGCACTAATATCTGTCTGCCCAGGTTACATGTACCTTCGGAATCTAATGCTTATTGTGCAACAAGAAAATGGTATTTACACACATGTATTGTATCTAGGTTATATTGTAACACAAGTAAAATGTATGGGATTGCCTGTCATGGGGGGGGGGAGTAGAGGGAGGGGGGGGATAATTTGGAAAAATGAATACAAGGGATAATATTATAAAAATATATATAATAAAAAATTATTAAAAAAAAAAAAAAGAAAGAAAAATATAGCTAGTGGCCAAAATTTAGTAGGAAGAATAGCAGTAAAGACATCTTCAGATCTGGGCAAATCTAAAGGAAACACATTAACCAAAGGAGAAAGTAAATGGCTTCAAAAATCTACACTCAGAAGCACTAAATCTGAAATTTCAAAATAAGATGAATTAATAAGTGTAATGTTCTTGGTGGGTTTTCTGGAGGTCTTGGAGCAGATTAATCACAAGAATAACCAGGTGTTAAAAGTCCAAATCCTTTATTATCTCCTTCACAATCTAGTTTCCTTGCCTGGGGCAAGGCTAGTTTTCTTAGAGGCCTTCCAGAGACTTGGTTTCAGTGGAGAAGTGCAGGAGGCCAAACCAGCCACTACCAGGCAGATGAAGATGGAATGAATCTGTCTCTCCTTGGCTCTGAGAGCTTGAGTTTCCATGTCCAGTCCAAATTGTCGTCTCTGGCTCTGACTCTGGCTGAGTTTGTCCCAGCTTATATACTTTCTTATAATTACATTATCATAGGTGTGAATCTTGTAGGACTAAGTACATGTACTGAACTAGAGAACTATTAAGCACAATGCTAAACTAGATAACCATTGTCTTTATCAATTCTACTGACTTAACACCTTGCAAGAATCCTTGTTTCAGAGTTCTGGCCCATAACAAATAAGCCTATAACAAAGGGACAAATTTGATCTCACCTAGAACATTGAGACTTGATGGAATATTTCCCATAACTCTCTAATATTTTATTGAGAAGAAATAAAGGTGAAAGAGGAATCAGAATAGCATTGTATAATACATCCCCATTAGGAAATCTATGAGTCAAAGCAAGGGAATATGGAGAAGAAAAGGGAATTAACAAAATTTAAAAAACAAAAAAAACAAAAACAAAAAAAATAGAAGATAACAAGGTCAGATAGCAAAAGATAAATACAAAAATATTTCATTGTCCTGAAAAAAACAATATAAGAAGAGCTAAAACTCAGAGTCAAAACTGGGGAGAAAAGTTAACAATTTTTTAAACATTATTTTTAACTATATTAGGAGAGGAGAAGAACAAAAATAGAGACAACATAAAGGGATCATGACTGAGCTCTTTTTGCTCCTATTTTCTCTGCTATGGAGAATCATTATTGAAACAGAGTAGAAAGAAAAGAATGAAACTGATTAATAGGTCAATAGGACCAAAAATAAATAAGGAGGTCATAAGAGAATAATTTGCTGTTCTCAGTGAATTCATTATCAGTGGTCTATATACCACAATGCTGAATACATCTTAAAAAATGTGATTGCTAAACCATTAATCAGTGATTTTTTTTTCTTAGATCATAAGGAATGAAAGTTTTGACATAGTATTCAATAAAGTCAAAGACAACTCACTATTTGACAAAACTGGAAAAATATCATTAGTAGTTTGAAAGAAATTAGATTTAGATCAATCTTCATATAATACATCACAATAAATATATTAAGTGACCTAGATATGATTTTAAAATGTAATTTTAAATTTTAATTTTAAAAAATTGGAGGAACTTTGAAGAAAGTCCCTTTCACAATTGTAAATAGAAAAGAGTTCTTAATCAAGGGACACTGATGATCACAGTAGATTAAAAGTACAAGTTTGATTACATTAAATTTAACTTTTACACAAAATGCACATAAAATAGAAAAAGAAATGGTTGTCTTTCCTGCAAATTTCTCTGATAAAAGATCTGATAATTAAGATTTACAGGGAACTGATTCAAATATATAAGAACAAAAGTCATTGGATCAAATAGGTAGTTCTCAAAAGAAAAATAGCAATCTATCAATAACCATATGAAACCATGCTATATAGATCACTAACAAAAAGAGAAATGCAAAGTTAAAAAATGCTGAGATTTTAGCTCATATATCTTAAACTAACAAAGATGACTAAGAAGAAAATAACAGATGGTAGAGCTATGAACTGGCCCAACCATTCCAGAAAGTAATTTTGAACTTAATCCCAAAAGTTACTAAATCATACATATCTTTTAGCTTAGTAATACTACTATACAAGACTATACCAATTTATTATTATTTTTTTGTTGTTGTTATAGCCAGAGAAAGAAAAACTAAGTTCATTAACTGGGGAATAGTTGAACAAGATAAGGCATATAAATGTAATGTACTAGTACTATACCATGAGAGAATACTGAGAAGGCTTATATGAACTGATGCAAACTGAAGTGATCAGAACCAGAACAATTTATATAATTGATAAGAGCTAGGAAAGGGGGAACCCCTTTTGGTTTGGCGCAAGGATAAATAGTTAAATGCAGTCTAGTGATGGCCCAGAGTCCCCTGTAAAAGGAATTTACAGGCCCGAAAACCTAGATTGATAAAAAAGGTTCATTGTAGGAGTTTGGAAGTAAGGATAAAGGTAAAAAGACGCCAGGCCAGAGCTGGTTGCTGGGTGGACAGGAACCCTTACATGGCCCAAAGGATACCATGTTTTAAGGCTCCTGCAAAGAGTGGACTCCAGAGTTTCCTTTTTATGATCTTGAAGGTGGGTGGAGTCCCAGGCTCCGGGCTGGTTTCCACCAGTGTTAGCATTGAATAGAATTCAATGGGTTTTTAGATAAGGAAGAAGCTGTTAGTGGGGACTTGAAAAGCCCAAGTTAGGTCTGATCCCATGGGGGCTGGGAAAGCCCTGCTATCATTGGAATTCAAAAAGGTGCTTTTTGATCAGGATTTGTGAATCAAAGATCCTAGCTTCTTCAGCCATGGGGGGGTTGGGAATCAGAAAGGAATCTTAAAGGGACCTCAACCCACATCATAATGACTACAAATAATTCTGAAAGTCTCAGGAATTCTGATGAAAGAAATGACCAACCCTAATTCCAAAGAATTCATGATGAAACACATTGCCCACATTTTACAAGGAATGGGGAGGAGGGTAACAAAAGAAGAGAGATTTGGGGGTGCTAATCAGTGCTAGGGATAACAAAAGAATGGGAGGGGAAAAAAATCAATGGGCATTTCAAGAAAAAAGAAGGTTCAGAGGGTAACAGATAAATGACATGGCTTTGGAATTAACATGCTGAAAGATTATGTTCCTTTAAAAAAAGGAATAAAATTTTTTTTCTCATGTAATCCTTTTTTTTGCTTTGTCTCTACATGGAGGTATTCATGTTTCTTGTTTGTCAAGTATGCATTTATAAAAACTTATTTATGTTCAAGGCTCTGGAATTCAAGGGGAAAAATGAAACAATCTCTGCTGTCTCTTATGGGGAGAAACAACAGGTATGTAAAGAAATATATGCAAAATAAATGCAATGTAAATTTTTTGGGGTAAGAAAAACAGCATAAATAGCTGGAGAGCCCAGGAAAAGCTTCATGTAGAAAGTTGTACTTGAGCAGTAATTCTTATTCTTTTAATGTTTAATATTTTATCATTTTTATTTTTCAAGTTACAAATTTTAAAAATTCTTTCCCTCCTATTATCCCAACACACACTTTGAGCAGATTAAAAAACAAATGAATCCCCAAAACAAATTCCTTAATTTATAACTACATGGCCTAGCAAAACAAATTCCCACATTAGCCATATCTGAAAATGTATGTCATTTTCTGACTTTTAAATTCATTACCTCTCTATAAGGAAGAGATTTAAAAAATGTTTAAAAAGGAAGAGATGAACTTATAGTTCACCATTGAGTTAATATGAGCACTTAACATTTTCAAAGTTAATTTTCTCTATAATGTATCATTATAAATTATTCTCCTATTTTTGCTCACTTCTGCCTGCATCATTTCACAAAGGTCTTTGAAATTGTCTATTTCATTTCTTATTGATGTAATAAGATTTTGGGGCCCCCTGATTTTAGGGAGACTTCTGCTCTAATAATAAATCAGAAAATCCTAAATCTTCTGGTTTTGGAGTCTGCCTCAGGGACTTCCCACATCTAAAAACAGCAACCTGACTAATATCGAATAGACCATGCCTCCATTCATTGCTGACTGATTATCTGGACAGTAATAATCTGGTCAGTGAGAACCAAACTCTGGAGACCATTAGCATGTCAATGATAGAAAGGTGGATAAATGTGTGTGGTACGGAAATGGTGAGGGGTCACCATTTAATAAAAAAGCTGGAGAGAGCTCTAGAGTAAAGCAAAGTGTATTGTACATTCTCTCCAGAAGAGCGTCCCACCCTTGGAGCAGACAGTAGAAGAGAGGAAGCGCCTCCTGTGGGCAGGATCAACACCTTTAATCCCTAATGCAAAACACCCCCTCCCACCACTGACTCTCATCCTCATTGGCTCAGAGTCTTACATTCTAAATTCAAGATCTACCCCTGAAATTGAACTTGACCAATAAGTACATAGTTGCCCATAATTGACTGAAATAGGGAGGAAATTGTGTCATGGGAGGATAGCCGGAAGAGGACTCAATTATGCCCTTGAATCAATGCTCAAAGTCCTTCAGGCCTACTCAAACTCTGAAGTAGATGAAGCCTTACTTGATTTTCACAACTGTCTTGAAAGATCTCACCTCATCTCATTCAAATGTGTCTTTTTGCTTCTATTTACTTGCTGAATTCTATTGTAATTCAGTCTGCTTGTGATAGCATTATAATTACAATAAATTTTGCTCCTTGATTTGGAAATGGGTTCAAGTCTGCAAATTCATTTGAGATACCTCATGACACCGACTATAACCCCAAACTTTTGGGGTCCCCTTCCCAACCTCAATATTATGGCACAGAAATATTTCATTTCACACGTATGTACTCCAATTTTCTTAACCATTCTCTAGTATAATGGCACCTCCTTAGTTTCCAATTTTTAGCTACTATGAAGAAAAGCTATAATTATTTTTGTACATACAGATAGTTTTCCTCTTTATTTGATTTCTTTGGTTTATAGGCTTAATAGTGGAATAGCGAAGTCAAAAAGTATTTGTTTTAGTAACATGGTTTCAAATTGTTAGGAGATGAGATTTTAAAATGGCAAGGTACAGAGATGGGAGAGAGAGTGTCATATGTGAAGGACAAGAAGAAAATCATGGAATATGGGAAAGGAAATGATGTATAAAGAGATTGGAAAGGTACACTGGATGCAGGCTTGAAAAATTAAACAGAGAAGTTTACATTTGATCTGAGAGACAATGGGAAACCATTGAAGTTTATTAATTAAAAGAGTAGCATGATCCTATCTGCTCTTTAGGAAAATCACTTTATCAGCTATGTGGAGAAATAATTGATAAGGGAGAAGAGATGAGCCAGGAAGGTTAATGAGGAGGTACTTACACTTACACAGGTAGTAAATGGACAGGTGGCAGATCTGGGTTTCAAATTAGTCATCGGTAGCCAAAAAACTGAAAAGTAATGCTGCATTGAGAGACAGGTCTCTTTATCTTGTCTAGACTTTCTCTTTGACCTTTCTACTTTGCCCTTTCGGAGAGGGCATTTCTTCCCCTCATATTTCTTTCCACCAGTTCTTCTGACCCCCAGTTCTCCCCTGAAGAGTGGATGAGGTCTTCAGTGTTAGGTGATGTTAGTAGATGAATTGATAAAAATGAATCCTGAGGCAAGCAGGAAGAAGGCTCTAATCATGGAGATCAGTTTAGTTCCTTGGTCCCATCTTCTAAAGGTAATCCAGTCAGAAATCCAAGTAATGTCAAGACTCTGAGGCTAAATTTTCCCCATAAAACTGAAGTAAACTTTGTTCCCTTTAATCTTTTTGGGGGAGAGATTGGAAAGATCCTGATGTAAACTTTGTCCCCTTTAATCTTTGGGGGAAGAGTACTCCTGAGTCTCAAATCCTCTCAGCCTCCGGGAGGGGCCCCACCCATTTTGCCACAACCCTTATATTTCCTCAATTCTAAAGCTCCTGGTGCTCCTAGGCGCCCCTGGAGAGGGAGAGATGACAAAATTTCCCTGATTAAGGGGACTTTTTGTCAGAATGCAGGAATTCCTAGAATGAGCATCCCCAGCTAGGGAATTCTGCTACAGTTTAGGAGTTCTCAACAGTCCCAATCTTCCTGGGTATTTGGGTGTAGCTATAGAATAGACAACAGCAAAAGAAGGCTTACCTGGACCAGAATTTCAGGGATCCTCATATCAGGTCATCAAATGTTGAGGTGTGAGAATAGAGGCTTGAGTTGATGTAGCAGATTCTTTGTGAAAGAATTCGCAAACCCAAAATTTGTGGCAAAAGTGGGTTTTTAATACACTTGGAAGATAGCAAATGGGATTTAATTTAATGGGCAAAATCCTGTTAGGATATTTTTCAAAAGTCTGGTCACATAGTGTTTGATTTTATGGGATTTCCAATTGAATGAGATGACTTATATGGGAGTTTCCCTCATGAATAGGTGGGGCCCCTCCGAGAGGCCTGGAGGGCTTGAGATTCAAAGGAGTACCCTTCCCTCAATGATTAAAGGGGACACAGTGTACAGCAAAACAACTTATGACCCATGGCCTTGCTGCTGCCTTCCTTTGGGTCAGCCCACCATGGCACTTTTCCTTGTTAATCCCACCACCACCACTACCAGGACCACACACTTCATTATACCTCCTGTAACCCCACTTCTCATCACAGCTAACTTTTAGGGTGCCAAGTTCCTTTTAAGATCTAGCCTTTCAGCTAAGGACATTTCCCAGTCTCATAGGAGGCTCCTTTTTTTTTTATTATTTATAATTTTTTTTCACAATATATATGCATGAGTAATTTTTTTTTAATAATATTATCCCTTGTATTCATTTTTCCAAATTATTCCCCCCCTCCCTCCACACCCTCTCCCCCATGACAGGCAATCCCATACATTTTACATATGTTACAATATAACCCAGGACTTCCGGCCAAGATGGCGGCGTGGAGGCAGACAGCTGCTTGAGCTCCTCCTTTTCTCTCAGAACTTACTTCATGACAAGCCTCTGACTTAATGCTTGACCCAGAAAGAAATCCACAAATAATCACCAAGAGAAGACATCCTTGAAAGTCGCCAGAAAAGGTCTGTGTTTGTTCGGGGGAGGGTCAATCAGACTGGGCGCAGACTGAGGGCAGACAGCCAGAGCAAGACAGGCAGCTCATGCAGCTCAGACCGGAGGGGGAGGGGTGTGATCTCTGCCGTTTCTGTGAAAGGGCTTTTGCCCCAGTGTGGATGCTCCGTCTTGGCAGCAAGCCAGGAGCGGTGGAGAGGGTGTAAACACCGGAGGTGAAGATTAAAACCCCAGAAAGCCAGCGTCTCTCAGAGCCCGGCCACCCCCAACCCCCACGTGGACTGACTCGGTGCGTTCTCGGAGCCTCAGAGCGCAGACTCAGTACAGTCATTGCTGTTCTGTTAGTGGCTCTCTGCTGCCCTCCCCCTCAGTCTGTAGAGGAAGCCCATTAATAACATCCAGCCCTATCCCCCGCAAAACAGACCAATTGTTTCTCTTGTCAGTTTGTTTTCTTTGATTCCTACTCTGACAAAATGAACAAAAAATTCAAAAGGGCTCTAACCATTGACAGCTTCTGTGTGGAGAGGGAGCAGACTTCAAATGCTGAGGAGACTAGGAACAGACTGTCCCCAGATGTATCCCCTGGGAGGGATATAAGCTGCTCCTCAATACAAAAGAACCTCATAGAGGAAATCAAAAAGGCTCTCACAAGAGAGCTGGAAGAGAAATGGGAAAAGGAAAGGGAAGCTTGGCAAGAGAGCCTGGAGAAGTCATCCCATGCATTCAAAGACAGAGTGGATAAGGAAATCAAATCATTGAGAAACAAGATTAGTGAGCTGGAAAAGGTAAACAACTCCAAGGAAAACAGGATTAGTGAGCTGGAAAAAGAAATCAGCTCTCTAAAAAATAAAATGGATAAAAATTACATAGAAGATAACTCAATTGGACAATTACAAAGAGATATAAAAAAAGTGAGTGAAGAAAATACATCATTGAAAATTAGACTGGAACAAGTGGAAATGAATGACTCAAGGAGAAACCAAGAGGGAGTCAAGCAAAACCAGAGAAATGAAACAATTGAAAAGACTGTCAAGTACCTTACCAGAAAGACAACAGACCTGGAAAACAGATCCAGGAGAGACAATTTGAGAATAATCGGACTCCCTGAAAAATGGGAGGAAAAAAAGAGCTTGGACACTATTTTCGAGGAAATTATCAAAGAGAACTGCCCAGACGTTTTGGAAACAGAGGGTAAAATAGACATTGAAAATTCATCGATCACCTACTGAAAGGGACCCTAAAATCAAAACGCCAAGAAATATAGTGGCCAAGTTCAAGAACCATCAGACAAAGGAAAAGATATTGGAAGCTGCTAGAAAAAAACAATTCAGATATGGAGGATCCACAATAAGGATAACCCAGGATCTAGCAGCGTCCACATTAAAAGAACGCAGGGCCTGGAACATGATATTCCGAAAGGCTAAGGAACTTGGTATGCAGCCAAGAATAACTTACCCAGCAAGAATGAGCATCGTTTTCCAGGGAAGAAGATGGACATTTAACGAAATAAATGAATTCCATCTATTTTTGATGAAAAAACCAGACCTACATAAAAGGTTTGATCTTCAAATACAGAACTCTAAAAATCTACAGATTTCTAAAAAAGGTAAAAAAGAAATCTTGAGAACTATACTTCTGTCAAAAAAATATGTAAAGAACATATGTACAATTTGTCTTAGAAACTAGAGGTGGAAAGGAGATTATATCATAAAAAAGTATAAAGTGGTGGTACTACATCTCATGAAGAGGCAAAGGTAACCTATTATATCTGAGAGAAAGAAAGGAGGGAGATGAACATAGCGTGTATCAATAGACATATCCGATTTATGGTGAAACTTCTTCCACTTCATTGAAAAGTGAAAGGGAAGGAGTAAGCTAAGGGGAAGGGAATACAGTAATTTCGAGGAAAAGGGGTAAAATAAGGGGAGGATCTTTAAGGTGGGGGAGGGATCCTAAAAAGGGAGGGCTGTGAAAAGCAAGTGGTGTTCACCAGTTTAATACTGGATAGGAGGGTAAAAGGGAAGGAAAGGGGAAAAGCATAAGCAGGGGTTAATAGGATGGCAAGCAATATAGAATTAGTCCTTCTAACCATAAATGTGAATGGGGCAAACTGCCTCATAAAGAGGAAGCAGTTAGCAGACTGGATTAAAAGTCAGAATCCTACTATATGTTGTTTATAGGAAACACACCTGAAACAGGGTGAGACATTCAAACTAAAAGTAAAAGGGTGGAGCAGAATCTATTATGCTTCAGGCAAAACCAAAAAAGCAGGAGTAGCCATCCTCATCTCAGATCAAGCAAAAACAAAAATTGATCTAATTAAAAGAGATAAGGAAGGGCATTATATCCTGCTAAAGGGAAGCATCAATAGTGAAGCAGTATCAATATTAAACATGTATGCACCAAGTGGTGCAGCATCTAAATTCTTAAAAGAGAAATTAAGAGAGCTGCAAGAGGAAATAGATAGCAAAACTATAATAGCGGGAGATCTCAACCTTGCACTCTCAGAATTAGATAAGTGAAACCACAAAATAAATAAGAAAGAAGTCAAAGAGGTAAATAGAATACTAGAAAAGTTTGATATGATAGATCTTTGGCGAAAGCTAAATGGAGACAGAAAGGAATATACTTTCTTCTCAGCAGTTCATGGAACCTATACAAAAATTGATCATATACTAGGGCATAAAAACCTCAAAATCAAATGCAGTAAGGCAGAAATAGTAAATGCATCCTTTTCAGACCATAATGCAATCAAAATAACATTTAATAAAAAGCCAGGGGAAAATAGACCAAAAAATAATTGGAAACTAAATAATCTTATACTAAAGAATGATTGGGTAAAACAGCAAATCATAGACATAATTAATAACTTCACCCAAGAAAATGACAATAATGAGACATCATACCAAAATGTGTGGGATACAGCCAAAGCAGTAATAAGGGGAAGTTTTATATCTCTACAGGCCTACTTGCATAAAATAGAGAAAGAGAGGGCCAACGAATTGGGCTTACAACTCAAATTGCTAGAAAAGGAACAAATTAAAAACCCCCAGACAAACACAAAACTTGAAATTCAAAAAATAAAAGGTGAGATTAATAAAATTGAAAGTAAAAAAAAAACTATTGAATTAATAAAACTAAGAGTTGGTTTTATGAAAAAAACAACAAAATAGACAAACCCTTAGTAAACCTGATTAAAAAAAGGAAAGAGAAAAAGCAAATTGATAGTCTTGAAAATGAAAAGGGTGAACTCACCACTAATGAAGAGGAAATTAGAACAATAGTTAGGAGCTACTTTGCTCAACTTTATGCCGATAAATTCGATAACTTAAATGAAATGGAAGAATACCTTCAAAAATATAGCTTGCCCAGATTAACAGAGGAAGAAGTAAGTAGTCTAAATAGTCCCATCTCAGAAAAAGAAATAGACCAAGCTATTAACCAACTTCCTAAGAAAAAGTCCCCAGGACCAGATGGATTTACAGGTGAATTCTACCAAACATTTAAAGAACAACTAACTCCAATGCTATGTAAACTATTTGAAAAAATAGGGATTGAAGGAGTCCTACCAAATTCCTTCTATGACACAGACATGGTACTGATACCTAAACCAGGTAGATCGAAAACTGAGAAAGAAAACTATAGACCTTCCTTAATTCCTTAATTCCTTAATGAATATTGATGCTAAAATCTTAAATAAGATATTAGCAAATAGACTTCAGAAAATCATCCCCAGGATAATACACTATGACCAAGTGGGATTTATACCAGGAATGCAGGGCTGGTTTAATATTAGGAAAACTATTAGTATAATTGACCATATTAATAATCAAATTAATAAAAACCATATGATCATCTCAATAGATGCAGAAAAGGCATTTGATAAAATCCAACATCCATTCCTACTAAAAACGCTTGAGAGTATAGGAATAAATGGACTATTCCTTAAAATAATAAGGAGCATATATTTAAAACCTTCAGTAAACATCATATGTAATGGTGACAAACTAGAACCTTTCCCTGTAAGATCAGGAGTGAAACAAGGTTGCCCACTATCACCATTACTATTCAATATAGTACTAGAAACTCTAGCCTTGGCAATAAGAGCCGAGAAAGAGATCCAAGGAATTAGAGTAGGAAATGAAGAAATCAAATTGTCACTTTTCGCAGATGACATGATGGTATACTTAGAGAACCCCAAAGACTCTGCTAAAAAGCTATTAGAAATAATTCAGAATTTTAGCAAAGTCGCAGGATACAAAATAAATCCACATAAATCCTCAGGATTTTTATACATTACCAACACAATCCAACAGCAAGAGATACAAAGAGAAATTCCATTCAAAATAACAGTCGATAGTATAAAATATTTGGGAATATATCTACCAAAGGAGAGTCAAGAATTATATGAGCAAAATTACAAAACACTTGCCACAAAAATAAAGTCAGATTTAAATAATTGGAAAGACATTCAGTGTTCTTGGATAGGCCGAGCGAATATAATAAAGATGACAATACTCCCCAAACTAATCTATTTATTTAGTGCTATGCCAATCAGACTCCCAAGAAACTATTTTAATGACCTAGAAAAAATAACAACAAAATTCATATGGAAGAATAAAAGGTCGAGAATTGCAAGGGAACTAATGAAAAAAAAGTCAGAGGAAGGTGGTCTAAGTGTAACTGATTTAAAGCTATATTATAAAGCAACAGTCACCAAAACCATTTGGTATTGGCTAAGAAATAGACTAGTTGATCAGTGGCATAGGTTAGGTTCACAGGGCAAGATAGTGAATAAAAATAGCAATCTAATCTTTGACAAACCCAAAGATCCCAAATTTTGGGATAAGAATTCATTATTTGACAAAAACTGCTGGGAAAACTGGAAATTAGTATGGCAGAAACTAGGCATGGACCCACATTTAACACCACATACTAAGATTAGATCAAAATGGGTCCAAGATTTAGGCATAAAGAATGAAATCATAAATAAATTGGAGGAACATGGGATGGTTTACCTCTCAGACTTGTGGAGGAGGAAGGAGTTTGTGTCCAAGGGAGAACTAGAGACCATTATTGATCACAAAATAGAACATTTTGATTACACCAAATTAAAAAGTTTCTGCACAAACAAAACTAATGCAAACAAGATTAGAAGGGAAGTAACAAATTGGGAAAACATTTTTACAGTTAAAGGTTCTGATAAAGGCCTCATCTCCAAAATATACAGAGAATTGACTTTAATTTATAAGAAATCAAGCCATTCTCCAATTGATAAATGGTCAAAGGATATGAACAGACAATTTTCAGATGATGAAATTAAAACTATTTCCACTCATATGAAAGAGTGTTCCAAATCACTATTGATCAGAGAAATGCAAATTAAGACAACTCTGAGGTATCATTACACACCTGTCAGATTGTCTAAGATGACAGGAACAAATAACGATGAATGTTGGAGGGGCTGTGGGAAAACTGGGACACTGATGCATTGTTGGTGGAGTTGTGAAAGAATCCAACCATTCTGGAGAGCAATCTGGAATTATGCCCAAAAAGTTATCAAAATGTGCATACCCTTTGACCCAGCCATACTACTACTGGGCTTATACCCCAAGGAACTACTAAAGGGAAAGGGACCTGTATGTGCCAAAATGTTTGTGGCAGCCCTTTTCATAGTGGCTAGAAGCTGGAAGATGAATGGATGTCCATCAATTGGAGAATGGTTGGGTAAACTATGGTATATGAATGTTATGGAATATTATTGTTCTGTAAGAAATGACCAACAGGAGAAATACAGAGAGGCTTGGAGAGACTTACATCAACTGATGCTAAGTGAAACGAGCAGAACCAGAAGATCATTGTACACTTCAACAGTGATACTGTACGAGGAGGTATGCTGATGGAAGTGGTTATCTTCAACATAGAGAAGAGCTAATCCAATTCCAATTGATTAATGATGGACAGAACCAGCTACATCCAGAAAAGGAACACTGGGAAATAAATGTAAACTGTTATTTTTACCTTCTGAATCCAATTCTTCCTGTGCAACAAAAAATTCGGTTCTACACACATATATTGTATCTAGAATATACTGTAATATATTTAACATATATAAGACTGCTTGCCATCTGGGGGAGGGGGTTGGGGGAGGAATGGAAAAAATCTAAATAGAAGTAAGTGCAAGGGATAATGTTGTAAAAAATTACCCATGCATATGTACTGTCAAAAAAATGCTATAATTATAAAATAAAATAAAAATTAAAAAAAAAAAAAACAATATAACCCAGATACAATATATGTATGTAAATACCATTTTCTTGTTGCACATTAAGTATTAGATTCCAAAGGTGTAAGTAACCTGGGCAGATAGACAGTAGTGCTAACACTTTAAATTCACTTCCCAGTGTTCCTTCTCTGGGTGTAGTTGTTTCTGTCCATCATTGATCAACTGGAAGTGAGTTGGATCTTCTTTATGTTGAAGATTTCCACTTCCAACAGAATACATCTTCATACAACATTGAAGTGTACAGCGATCTTCTGGTTCTATTCATTTCACTCAGCGTCAGTTAATGTAAGTCTCTCCAAGCCTCTCTGTATTCATCCTGCTGGTCATTTCTTACAGAGCAATAATATTCCATAACCTTGAATGAGATGAGGTGAGATCTTTCAAAACAGTTGTGAAAATCGAGTAAGGCTTCATCTACTTCAGAGTTTGAGTAGGCCTGAAGGACTGTGAACATCTATGGAGTCAAGGGCATAATTGCGTTCCCCTCCCATGATATCATCTCCCTATTTCAGCCAAATATGGGCAACTATGTACTTATTGGTCAAGTTCAATTTCATGGGCAGATTTCCCGTTTAGAATGTAAGACTCTCAGCCAATGAGGATCAGGGTCAGTGGTGGGAGGGGGTGTTTTGCATTAGGGATTAAATGGGCTGTCCTGCCCATAGGAGGCACTTCCTCTCTTCTACTGTCTGCTCCAAGGGTGGGACGCCCTTCTCTAGAGAATGTACAATAAACTTTGCTTTTCTCTAGAGCTCTCTCCAGCTTTTTTATTAAATGGTGACCCCTCACCATTTCTGTACCACACAACCTTCATATACCATAATTTACCAAACCCTTCTCCAATTGATGGACATCCATTCATCTTTCAGTTTCTAGCCACTATGAAAAGGGCTGCCACAAACATTTTGGCACACACAGGTCCCTTTCCCCTCTTTAGTATTTCTTTGGGATATAAGCCCAATAGCAGCAATGCTGGGTCAAAGGGTATGCGCAGTTTGATAACTTTTTGGGCATAGTTCCAAATTGCTCTCCAGAATGGCTGGATTTCTTTCACAACTCCACCAACAATGTATTAGTGTCCCAGTTTTCCCATCCCCTGCAACATTCATCATTTATTTGTTCCTGTCATCTTAGACAATCTGACAGGTGTGTAGTGGTATCTCAGAGTTGTCTTAATTTGCATTTCTCTGATCAGTAGTGATTTGGAACACTTTCATACGAGTGGATATAGTTTCAATTTCATCATCTGAGAATTGTCTGTTCATATCCTTTGACCATTTATCAATTGGAGAATGGTTTGTTTTCTTATAAATTAGGGTCAGTTCTCTATATATTTTGGAAATGAGACCTTTGTCAGAACCTTTAACTGTAAAAATATTTTCCCAATTTGTTACTTCCCTTCTAATCTTATTTGCATTAGTTTTGCTTGTGCAGAAACTTTTTAGTTTGATGTAATCAAAATCTTCTATTTTGTGATCAATAATAATCTCTAGTTCTCCTCTGGTCATAAATTCCTTCCTTCTCCACAAGTCTGAGAGGTAGACTATTCTCTGTTCCTCTAATCTATTATCTCATTCTTTATACCTAAGTCTTGGACCCATTTTGCTCTTATCTTGGTATATGGTGTTAAGTGTGGATCCATATCAAATTTCTGCCATAAGGAGGCTCCTTTTTAATGGGATAATTGTAAATTCTATTGAGGAACTTGTCTTTCATATGCTCTCCCACTCTATTTCACATTTACCTTTCCCAGTACTGATTAAATCCTTTTGTGTGAGAGTATCAACCACAAAGAATCAGACTCTCAGAGTAAGAAAAAAGCAAAAAAGGGTTTTATCTTATTTGTTATTATAAAGTCTCAAGTCACATTTAAGATATAATTTAAGGCTATATTCCCATGAGAAAGTCTTCATGCAGTTAATTCCACACATCTTCATTTTGTAGGTAACCTATTCCCCTAAATAAACCTACCGTTTGCCAAAGAGAATGGCCATTGTGAATTCTTCACACCCCAACTTTTAGTGCCTTCCATCATTTGGTGACAAACCCCACATTATAGATCACGTCAGATTCATGGTTAGAAACCTTCCCTTTCTCAGTGCTAGCCATTCTCTGTCTTAGACCAAGTGATACATTCCATCAGCATTGCATGGTATCATTTTCATCTTTAGCATTCTGTCCTTTGTCCAGATCCTTGTAGCCAGTGATTAGCCTCCTGGTCACTCCTTGTCCTTTCTCATGGAGTTCACTGTTTGTCTGAGTCTTCTCGTCCACTACAACCCCTGAACTCCTCTCTAGTGCCTTCAATATCTATTCTGATGTACCTGATGAGGGTTCCCTCTATGGCTGACAGCCTAGCTTTCAGGGAGTTGAAGAAGGCTTTGCCTGAACTGGCAATATTAAAGACAGGCAGGTAAGAACCTGAAGAGATCTCTTCAAAAGGATTAGATTAGAAGTACCTTATTGGTAACCCTCTACCCAATATCTATGGACTAACAGTATGATAGGTTCAAATGGAAAGTGGCTTCCCAGACCTGACCCTACCAAAATAGCCCCATCTTAGCAAACAGAAGTTCTACCCAACACCATCACAAACAGCCAATCAGATAAAATACATTTATCTGAGCAAAACAGCATGTATAAATTGAAAAGTCTATAGATTATAGTATTATGGAAAATATACAAGAGTAAAGGGGCTCTTCAGCTGAAATTTTAAAAAAGATTTCAGCTCAAATCAGGAAACAGAATAATCTCACAGAGGGAAAGTCCAGGAGTTGAGAAGAGCCTGTTTTCTTCACAGGTCTGCCACTAAGAAAGCTGGAGTCCAGTGTTCTAAGACTTTCTGAATTGCTTTTCTAGAATTCTGTAGAATCTCCATAACCAAATGAATTGACTCCTTTGATAAGCCAGTGTGAAGCACCTGGCTCAGTGCTCACCTAAAAAAACCTTAGGCTAAAGTGCCCTAGGCTTAGGTGGAATCTGAGGCACACAGATCCTATGTTTCCAAAAATCATCCCCCAACTGAGGACTCCACTTAATCACTCTTAATCAATCATCCCAGGTTCAGCTCATCCATCAACTCCTTTTTCCCTTTCTCTCCTTACCAAATTGCTAGTAGTCTCTTCCTCTTCAGAGTCTGAAGTTTATTCTTCCAAAAGAACATTCTTGCTTTTATTTTGTAACTAGAATTTATTTTGAATCTAGAATAATGCCATTGTAAATGGTGGCCATTTGATAGTTTAATTGAAAGGTATGAGGAAGACAGTTCTACATTCTGTCCTAAAAAACGGTATACTTATAGTAGGAAAAGTACAAAGGTAATCTTTGTGGCCCCCCAAAAAGGATTCTACATTCACTTATAGTAGATCTGATTCTGAGAGTCTTTCAATGATTAATTTCCCTTTGAATAGGGGTTGAGATCCCTTTAAGATTCCTTTCTGATTGCCAACCCCCCATGGCTAAAGAAGCTAGGATCTTTTGATTCACAAATCCTGGTCAAAAAAAACCCTTTTTGAATTTCAATGATATCTGGGCTTTCCCAGCCCCCATTATCTGCTCAGGTTTCCCTAACCCCCACAAAGAGCTTCTTCCTTCTCTAAGGACCCATTGAATTCTATTCAAATTCTAACCCTGATTGAAGGTCAGGCTGGAGGCCAGCCTGGGACTCCACCTATGGGCCCCTTCAGATTGTCCAAAGTCCCCCTATTATAAAAAGAGCCAAATTGGAGTCCACTCTTTGCAGAGGTCCCAAACATGGCATCCTTAAGATGGTCACGTCAAGGATTTCTGCCCATCGGAGCCACCCTGGCTCTGGTATTTTCCTACCTTTTAATCTTACTTCCAAACCCTAAAATAAACCTTTTTTTTTTTTTTCTTTTGTTGTTAAAACTTTTATTTTCAAAACAAATGCATAAATAATTTTCAACATTCACCCTTACAAAATTTTGTGTTCTAAATTTTTCCATCCCTCCCCTAGATAGCAAGTAATCCAATGCTTGTTAAACATGTGCAGTTCTTCTATACATATTTCCACAATTAGCATGCTGCACAAAAAAATTAGATCAAAAAGGAAAAAAATGGAAAAAAAAAAGTGCAGACAACAAAAAAAGTGAAAATACTATGTTGTGATCCACACTCAGTCCCCACAATTCTCTTTCTGGATGCAGATGGCTCTCTTCCTCAATATTGGGTTCCTCTTTGTAACCTAATTTTCTGCTAAAATTTACTAGCTGATTAGAATAGTGGCTAGAGGAAGCAGAACAAGATATAAATTTTTTTTTCAAATTCTTTTTTATTATAGCTTTTTATTTACCAGATATATGCATGGGTAATTTTACAGGATTGACAATTGCCAAGCCTTTTGTTCCAACTTTTCCCCTCCTTCCCCCCACCCCCTCCCCCAGATGGCACATTGACCAACACATGTTACATATGTTAAAGCATAAATTAAATACAATATATGCATACATGTCCAAACAGTTGTTTTGCTGTACAAAAAGAATCGGACTTTGAAATAGTGTACAATTAGCCTGTGAAGGAAATAATAAATGGAGGCAGACAAAAAGAGGGGTTGGGAATTCTATGTAGTGGGTCATAGTCATCTCCCAGAGTTCTTTCGCTTGGGTGTAGCTGGTTCAGTTCATTACTGCTACAAGATATAATTTTAATAGTCACCCAGATATATCCAAGAAGCTCATCAAAAAACTTTAGGTACAATTTCTCTAAAATATTTCACATGCTGGGGGCAGTTCCTAAATATTGCCCTTCTGGCACTCCACATATAATCAATGACCATGGCAAATCTCCTATTTCACTCCACACACACACACACACACAAATCTCTCATTCAGAGTGCCCATCTGCTGATGCCAGCAACACATTTGAGATTGTTATCAAGAAAAACTTGACCCATAAAAAACATTTTTCAAGACTCATTCTGCCTTTTTATAATTTAGACTCCCTTCAAAAGGTGCTGTGGAATTTGCTAAATAAGCAAAACATTTTCTTATTGCCTTGGAAATGTCCATATGGTCTATTGCCTTTAACAATTCAAGTAGGGTGTCAGAGAGAAATGAAGACTATATTCTTTTTTTTGAGGGAGCAGCTCTATATCTTTCCTACTGCTACATTATAAACACTTTGTGAAAATTCCTACATCCAAAATCTAAGTCAGAAACTCTTGAATTTAGAATTTTGATCCACAAGGGAACTTCAGTATCATGATGCCTAGGATATTTTAAAATCCTCCTCTAAGCAGAAAATTGAGAAACATTGTGCTCAAAGGCCTTGGGCTACATGTCCAAGTGACTCCTGTCCTACTGGCATGTTCACCTGCTGTGACACCTTTGCTGTTTTAGGTGCAGGAAGTCATGAGGATTGAATTGGGGAGAAGAGATTCCAGCCCCCAGTCCCTACCCTCACATATTTGGCAAGAGGGAAAAGGCAAGTGAGTCCTCAAACTGAGGTCATTTTTAAGTATGGACTATCATGGCATTTGTTTTGATGGATAACATTTAAGAAGGGTTTTTTGGGTTGTTTTTGTCCATTGTTGCTCAATGGGGGACAATGAGGCAGAGAAAGAAGGGATTATAAATATAAAAGTTTTTAAAAGCCTTTTCTAATCGTAATCATCTACCCTTTCCTCTAAACCAATTTAAATCTGGTTTCACAATCCTTTCCATTTGTTTTATTTCCCAACATTTTTGTGACTGAAGAGTCAGCATATGTGTCTCAGAGCTCTTCCTTTTCCCCACCTTGGCCCTGTTGATTAGATGCTAGATTCTGCCATTGGTCTCAACCCCAGTTGGAAATAACCAAGCTGTCAATCCTAATCCTCAATTCTACTTCCTATTCCCTAGCAACCACTAGCTAAGGATATAGACATTCACACCAATTTGATGAGCTACAAACCTTTTGGTGGATGGTGGAGCACAGGACCTTACTTTCTCTCCTGCCATTGCTCCCTAACATCAGGACTTGCAGCCTACTGGGCACTGCCATCTGGCCTGCAGCTGCATCCTTCCACTGAATTCAAGCTCTTTGACAGCTGGGCCTGCCTTTCAGTCCTAGTTGTATACTTGGCACTTGGCAAAGAGTAAGCACTTAATAAATGCTTTTCCATTTCTTTAATTATTTGAACCTACTCTTGTCTCACAGAATCCAAAATTTTCTTCATGTTCAGCTTGAATCCTTAGCTGGCAGGCTAACTCCGGAAAGGGCCTTAGCTCCCTAAAAGTGTTGGCCATTAATTAGGAGAAGTGGGGTTGGGAAGCATGGTGGAGTTAGTGGGAATCCCACGGGGTATGGGGGGAGGGTAAGGAGAAAGACACCTCGGGAACACTGCCCTGGCGGGTTGACCCATAGGAAGGCACCAGCCACGGGACGGCCCCTAACTAGATCTGGTGGGGAAATGTTAACCTCCGGGACGAGCCTGGCACTCCTGACAGGGCGGGGCAAGGTGAGGCGCCTCCAGGGGGCGGGTCTCAGGGGTTTGCGGTAACTTGGAGTTCAGCTCCGACCGCCTCGCCAGAGTGGGACCAGGGAATTAAACTGATTTTGATCAGAGCCTTTGGCCGGCCTGTCTCTACTAATCACACTTAACACTGAAGATATCCACTAATTATGATTAAAGAAAATGGCTAAAATCCAAAACTGGAGGCTGGAGGTCAATCTGCAGTACGCGGGGCTGAGTGACGGCTCCTGTCTGAGCTGGTGGCCAGGACTCCGCCACGTCTCTCCGGAGCGCCGAGCTGCCCTGGGGTTTGGCCGCACTCGGCCTCGAGGGGCCACCTCCGACCGCGCGGGTCCCTGGTCCCCGGACCCAGCTGGCTCTGGAGGGAAGGCAGGCGCCCTGGCGCAGCCCCCTCCCTTCAGGTGCGCGTCACACTGTTCTCTCTCGAGCCCGAAGAAGCCGAGCGGCTCGGGCCCGCCCACTATTACTCATGATTTCAAATGCAATTTTTTTTTGTATTTCAGGGATGCTTCCTGCACCCTCGCCTTCTCTCCCGAGCTTCCCGCGGCCGTGGGTCCCGGCTCCCACCGCAGGCGCCTCCTGCCTCCCGTGAGAGGCTGGGGCCAGGATGCCCCGGGGCCTCTTAGGGCCCTCCCGGGTCTGGGTTCCCTTTCCCTGGGACGTTCTCTCTTTTGGAAGGGAGAATGTTTGTTTTTAAATGGGACCGGGCGAGCGGGGAGTTAAGCCCAGGGGTCATCCTTATGCCAGTCCCCGAGCCTTGGAATTCATTTTCCTCATCTGTAAAATTCAATCGCACAAGCACTTAAAGAGCCTTTGGGGGCGGGGCTTGCAAGGCCCCCTTCAGGGGGTTCTGCCACGAAAGGAAACACGCTAGAGACAGGGGAGAGAGGGACTAACGACTCGGGAAGTAGCGCCCTACGCCGGGAGGTGGCCTCCGGGCGGCCTCACGGGACTCCCACATCCATTCGGGCGCCGAGACCACGGCCGGGAGTCCGCCCCGGGGCGCGCGGGTCTCCGAGACCGCTCCAGAGTTTAAGAAATGATTCTATTTATTTGAAATCAGTACCTAGAAAAGTTAGCACAACAGAGCGGAAAGGGGAAAGGGGCGGAGGAGGGGGTGGGACTACGTGCCCCCGTCCTCGGGAGCCGGCTCACCTGCCGAAAGCACCTCCTGGCCAGTTCGGGCGGAACTATCGCAGCCAGGAGTCGCCCTGAAATACCTGCCCGAACTTATCATGGCGGGCAAAACATTAGTCGTTTCGCACAGAACTTCGGTCTCCCAGATGAACCAATGGAAGGGCTGGAGATGTGCCACGGTCCCTCCCTCTCCCCGTACAATGTGTGGCGAGGAGGCCGGGCAGCCATCTTGGGTTCGGGCGGAAGTGGCCCTTGGAATCCGAGTGCGGTGGCAGAGAGTCTCCAGAGATCCCTTTCGGGGCGGAGGCCTGACTCTAAGTAACCGTCTCTATCGACCCCAGTGAGGAACAGAGGGGGACGGCTCCCGTCCTGAGCTGGGCGCCCCCGTCCCAGGGCTACGGGGCGAGCACCGCTTTAGCGCGGTTCGGGACGCAGCCGCCTCTCTGGTGGAGCCGGAGGGACGGAGGCCGGCGTTCTGTCCCGTTTCCGGGGGCGTCTCTATGGTGTCGGCTGGACCGAACCCCAGTCAGTGGGCTCTGGGGCCGCAGCCTGGCGGGGCCGGCAGAAGGTCAGGGGTCATAGGTGTCTTTGGTGGCAAAGCGCAGACTGTCCGGAGCCGCCACCCTCCGTCTCTTGGCGCTGTCGCCCCCGCAGGTGAGAGGGCCCGATCTCCGCCGTCTCCCGAAGTCGGGGTCTGGGAGACCGCCCGGGCCGAATTGGGAGCGGTGGGTGGGTCCCGCGGTCCGGGAGGGAGCGCATGTCCCGGGGGCTTGAGGCTCACGTGACAAGCCGGCGGGGGAGGGGGTCGGGGGTCGGATTTGCGGCACCCGAGCCCTCGCGGTAGGGGAGTGCTGAGCGAGGAAGCCCCCTCCTCAGAGCAGTGCCGGCCGGGAGGTCTCCGACGAGTCTCGGCTTTTGAGAAGGCGGTGTGCCCGCGGCGGAGCCTGCTTATCCCCGAGGGACAGCCCGGGGCGGCCGCAGCCCCGCACGCTTTGCGTGGCTTTCAGGCTTGAATCCTAGTAAAGGGGCAGAACACGTCTCCTTTGGGAAAGAAAACGTGCCCGGGTCAGCCGAGAGCGCCACACCGGTTGAGGCCATGCCGGGAGTCTGGGGTCGGGGAGTCTGGGCTGAGCCTGCGGACGCGGGCATCCGAGTTCCAGGCCGGCCTCGGGGGCTCTGGGCCAGACGCTTGTTCACCTGCAGAAAGGAAGGGCCCGGAAGGCTCGAGGGCGTCCGGGCCGGGGGTCCGCGGGTCCCCGAGCCTGACACGGCCCCGCGGGCAGCGGGTGAGACGGGTGCCCGGCTTGTTTTGGAGACTCCCTGTGAATGCCATTACTTGTGAAGCTCCTGGTACGTGCGCTCCCTGATGGAGCCCGCTCCGGGGAGCCTTGAGGCTGGAGTCGGGCCTGTTTGCTTCAGCACCCCGAGCTGTTGGAACCCTCCTTTCTGGAGCAGTAGTTAGGAATTTTTGATTCAAGCATTTATGGGACTCTTATGATTTTGCATGGTGTTTTCCAAATATCTCATTTTGCCCTTACTACAATCATGGGAAATGGGTGTTATCCCCATTTTATGGATGAGGAAACTGAGGCCGGCTAAAGTTAATTGACTTGATAGAATTGGAATTCTGGTCTTTCCCACTCCAGGTCCAGGCCATAGGGCTTTTAAGATTTTTTTCCACTCACGACTCCTTTTTGCTTGAGGAAATTTTAACTAGACCTTGGGTATGTAGGTGTATAAAATAGGTGTAGAAATCAAACAATTAATAAATCTTAATTTCAGGAACCCCCCATGGGGTCTGGAACCACGGGTTAGGAAGCTGGGCATTCTAGAACGCTAGAACTGTTGTCTATTTTTGTTCTGAAGATAAATTTTCACTCGTTTTGGTTTTTTCATTGACTTTTTCTCTAGTATTAGTAACTGCTTGTCAACTTTATAGCAATTTATTATTGAGGCCAAGAATATAAATGAAAAAAGGTACTTTTGAGGACGCTAATTTTGTTTTCCTTTCTGGAACAGTGAGAGAACTCTACAGTTTCCATAGAAACTTCCATTGAAGTCGGAGGGAAATGTGGTTATGTGGACAGTCATCTTGCCCTTTACCCTCTGATACGCTTAACCAAAATGCCGCACTTTCTCTCAGCTGGTGTTATTAGTATGGAAAACATGACAATTACTGGTTTTTGAGACTTGTAGATGACATACCTTTTTTTTCAACTATGGTAACATGTTTTTCTTTGACAATGGTATTCACAACTAGATACAGAAAAAAGTTCCTCCAAGCTATGTAGCATTATCTGAGCCCGATCGTATTCATCGGGCTACTGACATTAATGCTGACTCGACAAAATAGAAGTATGGCTCTTGTTATCAGGCTTAGTATATGAGTATGTTTATTGATTGACTAGTATCTGGTCATATTACCTAGCAGATTCTTGGAGCAAAGTAAATGGCTGCCGTGGATATGTGAATTCAGTGTTTGGACCTTCCCTCAATCGATGCAGATGAAAATAAATGCTCTTTTTAGGTCTCTTGTCCCTGTCTTCTGTAAATGTACAAATAGGAGTTATTCTGGGGGAAAGGGGACCTGGCTTCCTCACTTTCCCTTGACTTCTTGTAATACTTGTACAACATAGCAGTTATCTTTATCAGTCATAACTCTTTCATGTGGCTAGCTCATCTTTTTCCAGCAAAATTTTATTAGTTACTAAGCTTGATAACTTTTTGTTTTTAATATTTCACAACTTAGACCCCGCAAACACCTTTCCTTCAAGACTTTAGCAAATGCGTCACAACCATACAAGAATAGAAGAATAGTGGTGTTAAGATGAGCTTTAAGTACAGTGAAGAGCTTGAGGTCCTTAAAAGTCTAGTCAACAAGTTCTTTTATTCATTCATTTATTTATGGCAAAAACAGTTGCTGCTCAGAGCTCATGGAGCTCAGAGTCTAAGGAAACAACATGTTAATGGCTATGTGCAAATAAACTATCTACAGGAAAAATAAAAGGAAATCCCAGTGAAGGTACTAGCAGTAAGGATAAATTATGTATGAGTGTAATTCCCTAAAAGCAAAATAAATATCTCCTGAGAAATGTTGACTTCTTTAAAATATATTACATATATTTTATTTTAAGAAAAAATTCTAAAGGGTTTTATACAAAAAACATGCTGCTTTTCAAAGAAATTTTGCTTTTTCTGTGCCTAACTAAAATTTTGTTAGACTGATTGCTAAAAATTATATACAAAGAGTGACACATTAAACTGATGTTATAGTAATTTGAGTAACTGAGGATATTTATGTAGTACCTTATGGTTTACAAAGTGCTTTACATACATTCTTCCAGTTTTATCCTTATAGCAACCTAAGGAGATAATCCTCACTTAATGGAAGGCCTCCAGCAGATTGACTAATGCCTGATTGTAAAAAGAAATTTTCAAATTGATGAGATCACATATCCATTTGAGAACTGAGAATCAGGAGACTTAGAGGTTGTTTCTTTTAACCAAGTGGCAGAGCTGGGACTCATTTCACCAATGAAAAGTTCCTAGAATCAGTGGCTTAGAAGTGAAAGGTTCCCCAGCCAACAAGATCCTTATGTGATATTACATTTGTGCTTTCAAATAGGCTGTTCCTAATGGAGAGAATGTAGATCACTTTGTAGAATCACTATTCTCCTCAATCATTCTATTCTGTACTCTTCTAGATACTAGGAACAATCTGTCACAAAGAGTTTACTTTCTAATGGAGGATGGTGTGAGTGTAACGAAAATAATAAGTAAAAGGTTTGAGAAACCGGGTATTAACAAATTAGGAAACCGAGAAGATTGTGCTTGGGGTACTTGTTTAAGGAAGAGAGAGAGGGTCTTGGAAGCTGAGGTGAGAGGAGGGAGCTCATTCCAAATGCAGGATGACTTAAGTGCAGAAGTCTGGGAAATGAGGAGGAGGAAGGGGCCAGTTTGACTGGATCACCAACTTGGAGAAGGAGTAGCATCCAACAAGGAAGAAAAGACAGGTTGGGTAAGGTTCTGAAGGACTTTAAAGGTAAACAGAGGTGTTTGTATGTGCTTCTAGAGGAAAGAGAATTTATTGAATGGGGCAGAGACATGGCCAGACCTGTACTTAAAGAAAATCACCTGGGCAGCCACGTAGAGGATGGACTAAAGTAGAGAGAATTGAAGCTGATAGTGATGAATGTCTGAACCCCTGAGGAGAAAGAGACAGTGGGGTCTTAACATAATTGTAAAGGGGAGTTAGGGAGCCAGAGATCATGTAGAAGCTGAGAGACTGAACAGTGACTGTGCCTTTGACCGACAGGGAAGTTTGGAAAAGGGGTAGACTGGGGTAGAGATGTGGAGAAGTTAGGTTTACAATCTCTGGAGAGCCGTGTGTGAAACGTTCAGTAGTCAGCTGGTGGCAAACTGCTTTAAGTTCAGGGGAGGGTATTCGTTTGCATGGACACAGAGGGGCTAACTTTAAAGCCTCCTGAGGATTCTTTTACTTTCTCTTCCCCCTCAGCTTTTCAGTGTATTAATCTTCCACAGTTTTGCCTATGATATGTATTTTTATGTGAGCATGGTTGTTTTCTCCTAGACAGTACCACATCTTGAGGGCAAGGCTTCTTTGGTTTCTTTGTGTGCCCCCATGCTTCATATATTAGGTGTTTACAAATGTTTGATGGGTTAATGAGTATCAGGGGACTTGACAGGTTGAACTAAGGTCCTCTGATTCTAAATTCAGAATTCTTGACATGATACTGAGATCAAAATTTGTTTTAAAGTGTTTGGTTTTTGCATAGAACTTTAGAAATGAGTTCAGTGTAAGTTCCTGATGGTTGTTTTTGAAAACCACTGTCCTGTGGTCACAGTACTTCCTCTATGCTTGTGTTCTTGAAAAGTCTGTTTTATTCTGTTATTTCAACTTAACTACCTCTTGACCCCTTAAACTTTTCCTTGACTGATGTTTATTTTAGGAAGGTACCCTTGTGTGCCTAAAAGATATAGCCCTTTTCCAGGAATGGAGGCATCATATCTAAATGTATCAGGGCAGGAAGCAGATTGTCATTTATGAGGGGGGGTGAAGTCAGTCTTGTCTTGGGACAGCAATTTGCTGTGTCTTTTTAAGGTTTGATGTGTTTTTCAGTTAAGCGTAACTAAGCAGAAGTCTAATGAACTAATGCTAATCTTGACATGGCAAGAGGAAAGTGTTGTTTATGAGGATCTCACATAAGTTGTGGCAAAAAGAGAAGGGAAAGTAGGTGGTGCATATGACTAAAAATATTAGGAATCTTTTATAATAATTATTAAAAAAATAAACTTTTAGGTAAATTGAACACTCATTTTGTTGCATTGCTAACTATACTTACAGCTAGGGAAATTTAAATTTTTTAAACTTCTGAATAGCACATTTAGCACTTTGGTACATAGTACTTACAAAATGCCAATTAATCTGCATATTTGTAGCATTTTAAGTAAACATGAAATGAAAGAAAATTCTAAAATGATCCAAATAAATCTCATTCATAAAAACTTTTAAAAATGCCACTCCATGCTTAGCATACATGGAGTCATTTAATAAATATTGAAGTTAGAGAAGAATCTTTCATGATAAAAATTTTTTCTTGCCTGTTCTTTGGGAAATCAGGAAAGTTGGGTATATGATTTTAACTAGAAAAGCTTTATTTGAAAGTATTTTAAGTACACTCAACCTTTATTTTACTAGCATACTTTTGCCCTCTTGTTTCTTGTCTAGTGATTCTCACTTTGAATTGAAGGGTGCTTCGAATGTAAGCCACTTAATTTTTTCCTTGGAGAACTGTTTTAGAACTGGCTAATTAATTGAGCAAACAATTTAAGTGTTAGGTCCATTTGGGGAATTTATTGCATGTAATTTACTTGGGAATAAAGAATAATGAGAATTATGATAGCTTTTGTATAGTGCTTTAAGATTTACAAAGTATTTTCCATTTGACTTTCACAAACCTGGGGGATAGATGCACTTGTTATCCTTATTTCAAAGAGGAGAAAACTAGGCACACTGAGGTTAAATGGTCTTGTTCAAGTTCACACAGCTAGTAATATTTGAGGTAACATTTGAACTCCAGGTCGAGTGTTCTGCCTAGTGTGCCTTTTGCCTGCATCACAACCCAGTAGGTATAAAGTATTTTACCTTTCCAAAAAATCAAATATCAAACATTTTAAAAGTCTTTCAACTTTTCTCTATATTGGTATTAGCAACAATGATCCTTGTCAAAATATCAAATGCTGTATATCTAAATATCTACTAAGGAATGTTCTGAGACACTATAGTTGGTCTTTAGCTAAGTTAAAGTAACTTTTGACTTTTCCCTCTCCCATATTTCATTAATTTTATTCGGAAATGTTTTTAATTCTGTCTTTGCCCCTATCATTTACATGAATCTCTTTCTGATCTATTTCTCACTCAGATAAAGACCCTCCTTGTTCTCTATTTGGATGTGGCAACAGCCTCCTAATAAGTTTGTCATTTCCATTCTCTCCCTTTTTGGATTGACCCTCAATATTGCAGACATTACTGCTAGATAGTTCTTCCTCTTGGATACATATGGTCAGATCACTCTTCTCAAAAATCTTAAGTGAGATTTGGTATTATCTAGGAAGAAAAGTTCATTCTTGTTTGGCATTCAGAGGTATTCTACAATCAGGTGCTACGCTGCCTTTTCAATCTTATCTATTTTATTATTTTCACTGTATTTTTCATTCTGCCTGACTTAGTACCTTGACCCTTCAAACATATCTTGTACTTTCCTTTCTCTGGATCTTTTCTCATGCTATTTTTTTAAATGTTTGGAATGCCTTCTTTATCCTTTTTTGTCTGTTAAATTCTAATCCATTCTTTAAAAAGCACACTCAAATGCCCTACTTCTTTAGGAAATGAATTTCTCTCAGTTCTTAATATCATACTATATGTTACACCTCTATAATGCCCTTAAATCATTTATTATTTGATATTAATGATTTTTATTACCTCCTTTTGTTGCCTTTTGTTTTGTGGCTTTTTGTCATCGGAACATTCTCAAGTCCCCAACCTTTTTGACCTTTGTACTATGAGATAGTTGACACTGTTTCTTTTGGGTACTTTCTCCTCTCTGAGTCTTCATGATAGACCAGTTCTGGGTCCGATTTGCAGAATCATAACCCACCTCTTGCCCCAGAAGGTGGCTGACCTGGGTCTCTATACCTACCTCTCTCCTCCTCCTCTCCCAACTTCCACAGGCTCACTTACCCCTGAGGGGCAGGCAGGCCCAAGTGTTTCTCCTGAGTCCTTGTCCTGTGTCTCCATCTGCTTGTCACTTAGATATTCTCAGCATGACTATAACAGGATTTAGTAGTTTTCTTTCTGAACTGTTTTCATTGATGGTACCTTTGGTTTGCAAAATAGGAGTTATTCTCAACTCTTCATTCTTAGTCTTCTGCCTGGCTTTGTGGTAAGTCCTCTCAGTTCTGCCTCCTCAGGGTTTCTGATAACTATTTCCTTCTTTAAATCTTTATAATTTCTTGCCTGGATCTGTGCAGTAGATTCCTAATTAGTATTCCAGCATCCCGTCTCTCTCTTTCACAATCCATTGACAACACAGCAGCTAGATTGACATTTCTGATTCATCTGCCTGACCACTTCCCTCCCTTGTTCCGGAAGCTTCAGTTCTTTGTTGCTAGACTAACTAGTATTGAAAGCTCTTTTTATAATGTGGCTCCAGTCAGTCTTCCTATACATTTTTCTTATTATTCCTTCTCAATTCTGTTCCACCAGACTAGCCCATTTGCTGTCCCTCATGTATGACAGTTCATTTCCTGCCCCCTGTGCCTTTGCATAAGGTGCAAGTTTCTTGGGAATCTGTTACACATGTTGGAGACTCCAGTTCCCTTTTCAAGAATCTTTTTCTGTATTCCCTTAGGTGTTCCCCTAGTTTGCCCCTTCACTGTACTTATTTTGTACATATCCTATACATATCCATGATTATGTTGTATCCCCCCCAGGAGTAAGGACCTTGAGGGTCTCATTTATATCTCTAACATTTAGCATAGTGCTTGGCACATAGTAGGCACTTAATAAATGCTTTGTTGATGGATAAAATTATAAATGTGATGGGCCTTGTTGTTAGGATTACTAGGTGAGAGATGTTAGGATTACTAGGTGAGAACTCAGGTTGTCTGGACAGTAACAAGGTGAGAATTCACCTAGTAATCCTAACACCTTGTGAAACTGGTGATCTTGTTTTAAAATCTGCTGAAATAAATGGGCTGGGAAGCACAAGCTCCCTTATTTCTCTGGGCCCTCCCACACAGGATTCCCTAGGGAGAGGTGCTTAAGATAGTCCAAAGCCCACAGTCTGGGATATTGACTGATTACTGAGCATTTACTCTTTAATGAGAATTGTCCGGAGGTTCAAAGGATTCTGAAAAGCCCAAGGAGAGACTCTAGGTCTTTTAAAAAAGTTCAGCCTTAGGAATGAGTCTTCTGTTTTCATGCTTGATGTATAGGTGGATTTAATGTTTTTGGAAATCTCTTTTAGGTCTGTGTTTCTAAGAAGAAACCCCACCTCAGCTTCGCTGCTCACAAGGTATGGGATCTGAGAACAGTGCTTTAAAGAGCTACACCCTTCAAGAGCCGCCCTTCAGCCTCCCTGCAGGACTGGTTGTTTATCCAGCCGTGCTACAAGATGGCAAGCTTGCCTCAGTTTTTGTATACAAGAGAGAAAATGAAGACAAGGTTAATAAAGCTGCCAAGGTACTGTAGAGGAGACAACTTTACTTAATAATCAGCACCTGCTGCTATCTCCATTTATCATTTCCTATTTAAAAAGAAACAAAAACCCAAAACTTGAATCCAAGAAAGGACAGATTTCTTTCTGAAATAAATGAGGTGAGAGGTTCTAGGGGTTTATTCATAGCCTACTTTAAAAACTTAACAGTTTTTGAGAATGTCTCCAGCTGGTGGGATATTACCAAGTATAATCTCCAAATAAAGCAGCTTTATAAAAATCAATGTGATTGATTTTGTCATTTACTTTTTTGAGGTTTTATATGAACTTTTTTTGTGAGACTAATTTTACTATGCCCAATTACAGTAATAGGTTGTTCTATCTTAGGGAAAATGTTAAAACAAAAGTATGTTTTGCAAACTTAATTTATTGCTGCAAAGGGTAAATGGAAACTATTTGCCCTGGGAACTTTGGGGCTTAAACTGCAAAATGAGGATTATCTATATCTTTTTCTACTTCTGTTAAATTATTCAGTCTATCAGTATGTCATCCAAGGAACTTATCCTATCAGGGGATGAAACTCCATAGTCAGTAAAATGATTTTGAATGCCTTTGTATATTACAGTGAAGCTTTTCTAGAGAAAAACCAATCATCAACTCAGATATTCCCCGATAGTTTTTTTAAAAATAAAGATCTGAGCTAAATGATCCTCCCAAAAAAATGTATTACTAAGCATTTTTAAAATGATCAAGATTATTGTTACTTAAATGTTCTTTTTTTTTCTTTTTTTAAGCAAATAGTTTTAGATAATTGCATTTTAAAATGTTACATATAATTTCAGATCCTATAATTACGTGTATTACATAGGACTTTGATTATAGTACTACTGCTTCTAAAGTTGAAGAAGTTTGTAGTTGTATCTTTGATTTTATTATTATATTATTTGTTCTGTGATTCATTTGATGCTGAGTCTTTGGTTAGGGACAGAATCCCCTAATTGAAATGTTCCTCTGGGAAATCACAGTCCAATTTATAACAATCCACTTTATGATATTGTTTCAAAGAAATAGTAAAATTGGGAATTATGTAATTTATATTAAAACTAAATAATTTTCTTTTTAGTGAAACCTTCACCTCTGCCCCAATCCAGATATTGTTAATAATTTGGTAGAAATTGTGGAAAATGCATGATCTAATGACATCTCTCCTCAGCATAGGATGCCAGTATTTTCTGATAGAATACTTCTAGAGTGAAAACAAAAGAACATGGTTCTAGTCCCATCTAAATTGCATTTGGACTTGATTCTATTTTCTTTTCTGTAAAGTGGGCATAATATCTGCCTACCTCACAGGGTTGTTGTGAGGGTCAAATGAATATGTGAAAATGCTTTTGAGAAGGGCTATCCACTTATAAAGCATTTATAATTGTCTCTCTTGTTCTTTATAATGACTTCAGAGTTAATGAAATGAACAGGGCTCTTTTTGGACTAGCAATTATTTTATGTGTTATGACTTGTGTTTTTTAAAATCCATTCTGAAACTGCAATGTATTTCTAAAGAATGCATCTGGATTTAGAAATGTTCTTTAATTTTTATTTTTAAACCCCATACATACGATTTGAGAGAAAAAGGAAGGTGTCCTTGTTGTGAAGTTTCTTTCTTTTTTCTTTTTTTAAATACAGTAAATGTTTTTCTCTCTGAATTTGTGCAAATGACTGTAGGAGAATTTGATATTTTTATCAAAGGTGAGAGCATTTTCCAAAATTAATGGTTTGTGATTTGGGAATAGTTTGGGACCTCTTGGGAATAGACTATAGGGCAGTAAAAAGAATTGGATGTTAAGTATTTTTGTAATTTGGCTTTTATCTTATGTTGTGGATGACCAAAATAACTGGCTTCAGTTTAAAGTCATTAGCAGAAATAACCATGAGATTTATAAAACTGGTTTCAAGTTGTCTAAGTATCCAGAAAAGAACCAGAAACTCTTATTTTCATGGTCCTTTCTTAGAATGATATAATATGTAGCCCAACTTGCCAAACTTTTGAATATAATGATTCCATTATTAGTTAAAGACATTAAAAGTGAATTGTGTGTTTGCTATTTATTACTGAAAGGGAGCGATTCCTTTTTATAATGTTACATATAATATCCATTTATGAGAAACAGTGAAGAGGAATTATAAAGCTCTTAGCTTTGTTGCATGTAGTTAGAGCTGGAGTTTCCATGTTACCATATATATTGCAACAAATGTAGAAGTGCTGTTTTAGGGAAATAGAAACTTGAGGCCAGTTTTTCATGAATGGTAGTGTTTGGCCAAGCTTTTAAATATCAGCTGAGTTTTATATGCAAAGGCTCTTATGGAAAACCCTAGTACAACACCCAGTTCTGGCTTTCTTGAATACCTAGTAGGGCTTGGTCTAACAATAAGTGCCAGGTGTCTTTTGACAAGAGTAGATCTAGAAAAAGCCCTTATTCATTCATAATACCATCCAATGTTTATTACAGGTTTAGGCTAAAGTCTTTAGCAGCTGTGGCCAGAGTTAAATTTGTGTGCAAAAGGAGAGGTTTGTTTTTAAAGCAACTTTTTAGATGCTTCCATACTGGACTATAGCAAAAGTACCAGATCTGAAGCTTCAATCGGAATAATCTGAAAAGGAACAATATGAAATTCTATCTAAATTATCTTTGGGCTAGTAATGAGCACTTGAGAAATGTTGGATTTGGTGCATTTGATTTCAGCAATTTCACTGTCTTGTCTGAACCACTGAACTACTTTTAGTTGAATTACTACTTTCCCTGAGAGTTTTGGTTTTTGATCTTGCTATCATTGATTTAACAGGATTGTTATGAGGATCAAGTACAATAATTATTGTAAAGTGCTTAGCGTAGCGCTTGTCCTATGGTAGGCACTATATCAGTGTTCTATCAGCGACAGCATTTGCCTCTCTGGACCTTAGTTTCTTATGTATAAAAATGAAAGTATTGAACTTGAAAACCTCCAAGGTTCCTTCTAATCACAAAACATTGATCTTGCAATGCTACTTCTACTTTAGTTTTTGCTTAGTATCTTCTGTGCTGATCCCTTGTTTTCCCTAACCTAGCAGGTATTGCTGTTAGTAGTACTTTGTTCTGTATTTGTTAGGAGTTGGGGGGAATGTAGCTAGCACAGCAGATATTATTAGATATCTGAAATAATGGGCTGTGCTTTCTGATTACAGAACACTTGGGGATATGCATCAAGTCTACTGGCTCCTCTCTTGAATTTTTCTTCAACAATTCTCTATCTGTAAATGGAGTGTGAGCAGTAACATTTATCATGGATCTATCATATTTTAAAACTTTTTCTTTGGGCTCACCAGAATAATGGAATCAGAATTCCCATTAAATTGAAGCACTTGGTTGTAGCTTTTCACAGGTAAGAGTTTGTTTGAAAATTGGGAGGTCCCTCTCCCCTCTAAGGCAGTCTATTTTGTTTGAGTATATTTCTAGTCCCTTTTATCTTGTTCTGCCTTCTGGGATCAACAGAACAAGTCTTGACTTCTACATAGAGTTCATATGACTGAATAATTGTCATTATCCCTGACTAAATATCCCTGGTCCCTTCCTGTGGTCTGAACTCGTGGCCCTGATTTACCATGTGGGCTGCTTGCCTCAGCATCTCCAGTTTAATCCATCCTCTTCTGGCATCAGAACTGGCACATATTCTACATGCACATTGGGGCTATTACCTTCTTGTTCTTAGAAACTATATCTCTTATTAGCCCAAGATCAGATTTTAGCTTTTCAAATAAAATGCTGTCTAACCATAACTCAAAGCCTCATTCATGATACTTTTAAAAATCAATTAGAAAAACAACTTGAAGTGTAAAATCTTAAATTTATCCCTGTAAAATTTCATCCTATTAGATTCAGTCTAGTTTTCTGTCCTGTGAGGTTCTCTTTGGATCCTTTTAGTGTCATAATTCTTCCTCTCAGTTTTATGTCATCTACACATTGGAAAATCTGGAAAACCAGTTTTCAAAAACTGTGTACCAAATAGCTATATCATAGATTTGTGATTAGAAGGGTCCCCTAGAGGTCAACCTAGTTTGAACCTTAAGTCACAAGAAACAGTCCCTGCTTTCAAAGAATGCACAGTCTTATTTTTATTGATGAATAAATTTCTATGCCTGTACATAATTATGTGAATGTGGAAAGAACAGTAACAATTGGAGGATCAGGAAAGGTTTCTGGTAAGTGACATGTGAGCTGATTTCCACAAGAAACTAGGGATTCTTTGAGTATTAGAGTACATTCATGATATGTGGGAGACAGCCCACGTAAAGGGATATAGTGGGAAATAGAGAACCAAAATTGGTAACAGTTCAGCCAACATGGCTGGAATGGTAAATATGTGAGGTGTTCATGTAAAAAAGACCCGGGTTGTGAAAGCTTTTAAGTACCCAAAGGAAAAGTTTGGCTACTGATGATCTTTTGAATAAAATGCGCTGAAGGTCCTTGAGTAGCACCGTGTGGATAAACTTGTGCCTTCTGAAGTTATTTGTGTGGAGGATGAATGTATAGGTTAGAACATGAAGTTGGGCCTAATTTCAAGGCTATGGCAACATTCTAGATTAGAGGGAATGGAGACAAATTATAGCAGTGATTATGAAAATGTAGAGATTTGGAACAAATGCAGAAAATGTTATGGAGGTGAAACTGACCAGATAAGGTAAGATCCAAGTCTGTACAGGATAAGGCAGAGGGGAGGATAAGAGATGTAGATCAGAGAACACTGAGGTTATATCCCTGATGGAAATAAGACTAGTGGAGGAGGTATGGTTAAGTTTGAGTGTCCTGGGTTGATGTCTAGTAGGTTACTAATGATGGAAAGAAAGATAAGAGATATCTAAATTGGGGTGTCATCTTCAAAGAGATGATCATTAAGTCCTTGAAAAATGACATCACCACCAAGGTGGGGTATAGAGAGAAGTGGGCCCAGAACAAAGCCTTGGAACATACCTACAATTAAAGGCAGAGCATAGTGATATAGAACAGGAGATTCAGGTCAGAGAAGAAACCAAGAATGAAGTCATGTCATGAAAGTGGTCCAGCATGAGGAGTTGCTCAAGAGCTCTGGTACTGGGATGAGTTTCAAAAGGATGAGGACTGGACTAGGCGGGGGACGACTCAATGGATTTAGCAAATAAGAGAGTGTTCTTAGAGGGAGCAGTTTCAGGTAAGTAGTGAGATCAGAAGGCAGATTGATGTAAGAGATTAGGATAAAAGAGATTTGTTCTGGGATTTTGCTTGTGAAACAGAAGTGGAGGGAAATGGTTTCAAGGGCATGGTCAAATGAAGGTTTTTTAGGGATAGGGAAGTCCTGGGTATGGACAATGAGAAAAAAGCAGTATATAGGGAAAGAGCAAAGAGAAGAGATCTTCATCATTGTGTTTATGGGTTGAAAGGGCTTTTTACTATGTCATTCAACAAGACTTTTAGGGTCAAGAGGGTCCTTGTCTCTCCTATATGCTAAGAACTGTGCACATTAACACCTGGGGATACAAAGAAAGGAGAAAAATAGTCCCTTAAGGGTCTCACAGTCTTTTGGGGGAGAGAACATGCACACAGTATGTATAAACCTGATAAATTGAGGATAATTGATGCAGGAGACTAGCTATGTGGGAGGCCAAGAAATTCCTGCAAGAAAGATCTTAGTTTATCCTTTGTTCTCTAAGTGGATCTTGATATCAGGAAGTTGATATCATGACTTGCAAATGAATTGGATTTCTGGGAGGGAGGGTTGCACAAAGTCACTTGAGGAGATACAGATCCCGATGACTGGAGATGGGGAAGGAGAAATGGGACTTGAAGGAAACCAGGATAGTCCTGAGATTAGAAGGGAGAGAATTCTAGGCATAAAGGGAGAGCCAAAGAAAATGCTGTGGCAGGAGATAGATTGTCTTGTTTAAGGAAGAGCAAGTAGACAGATTGGTCTCCCTGGATTGATGTAAGAGCAAGGATTAAGAAAACTCAAAAGGAGGAGAAGGACTCTGAACACCAAATAGGTTTATATATTTGCCTGCAAGTAATAGAGAGCTGTTGGAGTTTATTGAATAGGGAGGTGGTATGGTTAGATGGGGTGAGGAAAAAAGATGCCTGAAGACTAAGACTATGTTTTAATTTAGATGTGAGGCTATGAGGGCCTGTTCAGGGGAGTGAAGGTGTGAAGCTGATAGTTAAGAAGAGTTTGAGCTATGCCCCTGAGGATTGCAGTATCATGGGAGTAAACAAGGCTTACTGGGAAAGATAATGAGTTTAGTTTTGAACATTCTGAGTTTTAAAGTGTCAGATAGGCAGTTTGTAATGTGAGTGTGGAGAAAGGTTAGGGCTAGATGAGAATCATCTACATAAAAATGAAAATGAATCAGTGAGAGATTAATAATGCAGCACAGTATAGAGGGAGGAAAGAGCCCAGAACAGAACCTTGGAGCTACCCACAGTTAGTGGGTTTAACCTGGATAAAAAGAAATTGAGAAGTGCTCCAGGAGACAACCAGGTTAGTGTCAGGAAAATCTAGTGGGAAGAGAGTGTCAGGGAGATGAGATTGATCCATAGTGTCAGCACCTGCAGAAAGGCCAAGTACAGTTTAGAGATAAGACTGACTGAACTGAAGAACAAATGGGCTTATCAAGGATGGTTAGAGGTGTTGTATCAAGTCCAGACTGTTTACTATATCCCCTCTAATTGCCATTTTGGAAGTTTTTTGCTAAAATGCAAACATAAAGCTTGAAGAGACCAATTCTACTAATTTGTCTTGGCCTATTAGGTTAAAATGTATTAATATTTGTATTTTTAGAGGAAAAAAATTAGAATGTGTGTATATGTTTGTTTGGGCAGTGGCATGGGATGAGAATAATCAAGGGGCTAGTTCTGAGGAAAGATGGAATCAAGGATGTAAGTAGAATGGTTGGCCATGATAAGGAAAGCTCTTTTGCAGAAGCCAAAAAAAAAAAAAAAAGAAAGAAAAGAAATGCTGCCTTTGTTTGAAATAAATCTTAGGTGGGGGATAAGGGGAGAGGAAGGCTGAAGGAAATTTAAATTTAAATTTTTTGAATTAAATTAAAATCCAGTTCATGGCCCACGTTCACAAAGCTTTCCTCTAGTTCATAAGAACAATTATTCTAATACTTTCCAATATAATATCTTGCTGTCAGTTTTTTTTTAAAAAAAGTTATATGTCCATAAGAGTTATTGAGAAATAAAATTTACTAAGTTAATTGACATGCATTAAAGAGGATATGATGTTTATTAATAACATAGTATTTTCTTTGGCCTGTTTTGTTACCATAAAACTGAACATCTGTGACTTGGATGATTTTAGCCCTTCCCCTCCAAAAAAGTACAGGTCATTGACCTTGACTTACTGGCAAAAATCTTAAGAATATATTATTGAAAAGATGGTGAATGAATATAAAAAATGAAATTTCAGAGCCAGCTTTGACCAAGCTTAGGTAATTCCAAACTAATCCTATTTCCTTTATTGACTGATATTGCAAATTTATCAGTCTAGTCAAAAGAATGCTATAGCTAATTTTCCTAGATTTCAGGAAAGGGCTTGACAGAGCTAATCTTGTGGAAAAGGTGCATTTAGAATTTAATTGGCTAACCCAGAGTAGTCATCTTTTGATAATTGGTTTTAAAGGAATTTTCTAGTAGATTGTCTTAGAGATATATTCTTGGCTCAGTGATAGTTAAACAGATGTTGAATTAGACAAAGAAGGCATGATTATCAAATTTGCAGATGACTCAAAACTAGGAAGAATGTTAACATTTTTAGTTAGAACAATGGTCAAGATTCAAAAAGATCTTACTAGCTTAGACTGGATTGAGTGGAAGAAGATGAAATTTAATGGGGGAAAGTTAAAGTCTTACACTTGAAAAAACCAGCCTACGAACAAATATGAAAAGAGGGAAGCATGGCTAGACATCAGTTTGAAAAAATAAGTTTTTATGTAAAAAAATGTATGTATGTGCATTACATTACATAAATGTGTATGTATGTATGTGTAAAACAAGGCCTTTCTATAGAATGAAAGCTTGCCATATGTCAGCAATGATACAGCAGCCCAGAAAGCTAATGTGATCTCAGGGAAGCCTAGGGGAGATGATGATGGTCCTGCTGCCCTCTGCCCTAGTCAGATTGTAATTGATGTACCTCATTCAGTTCTGGGTATCACATTTTGGGAAATAAGTTGATAAACTTCCAGAGGAAAATGGTCTAGGAAATTTGGTTGAAGCATCTGGGAATGCTTAGCCCGGAGAAGAAAGGAGCAATTTTTTTGCATAAGCAAAATGAAATGCTTTGCCTTAAGTGGGTTCCATCTACTTTACTTCTGGGTATGTTGTTGAAAGAGGATCCCTTTTCTTGGTATGGATTGGAATAGATGTTCTTTTTTTTTTTTTTTTTTTTTTTAATTTTTTATTTTATTTTATAATTATAACATTTTTTGACATTACATATGCATGGGTAATTTTTTACAACATTATCCCTTGCACTTACTTCTGTTCAGATTTTTTTCCCTTCCTCCCCCAACCCCCTCCCCCAGATGGCAAGCAGTCTTATATATGTTAAATATATTACAGTATATTCTAGATACAATATATGTGTGTAGAACCGAATTTTTTGTTGCACAGGAAGAATTGGATTCAGAAGGTAAAAATAACAGTTTACATTCATTTCCCAGTGTTCCTTTTCTGGATGTAGCTGGTTCTGTCCATCATTAATCAATTGGAATTGGATTAGCTCTTCTCTATGTTGAAGAAATCCACTTCCATCAGCATACATCCTCATACAGTATCATTGTTGAAGTGTATAAAGATCTTCTGGTTCTGCTCGTTTCACTCAGCATCAGTTGATGTAAGTCTCTCCAAGCCTCTCTGTATTTCTCCTGTTGGTCATTTCTTATAGAACAATAATATTCCATAACATTCATATACCATAGTTTACCCAACCATTCTCCAATTGATGGACATCCATTCATTTTCCAGCTTCTAGCCACTATGAAAAGGGCTGCCACAAACATTTTGGCACATACAGGACCCTTTCCCTTCTCTAGTAGTTCCTTGGGGTATAAGCCCAGTAGTAGTATGGCTGGGTCAAAGGGTATGCACATTTTGATAACTTTTTGGGCATAATTCCAGATTGCTCTCCAGAATGGTTGGATTCTTTCACAACTCCACCAACAATGCATCAGTGTCCCAGTTTTCCCACAGCCCCTCCAACATTCATCGTTATTTGTTCCTGTCATCTTAGCCAATCTGACAGGTGTGTAATGATACCTCAGAGTTGTCTTAATTTGCATTTCTCTGATCAATAGTGATTTGGAACACTCTTTCATATGAGTGGAAATAGTTTTAATTTCATCATCTGAAAATTGTCTGTTCATATCCTTTGAGGAATAGATGTTCTTTAAGGTCTCTCCAACTCCGAGATTCTGTGACATGATCACAGAAAAGTAGTGTTTTGGACAGATGCGTCTCTTAAATGTACGATTCCCAAACACAGTCCTGTGCTCTAGTTTTTAAATGGGGTGAGGGGAGAAATTCACTGATCACTGGTTTCATGCTCATTGAAAACCAGGTAGTAGATAGTGCACATGGTGGTATTCCCTAAATGGTAAAACATATATCAGGTGACTTTCCTAGGTCACAAAGCAAGTTAAGACAAAGCTAGGAATCAAATGACCCCCCCCAAACATGTGTTAGGTGTCTGTTGTATGCAGGGAGAGGAATTGTAATATATAATAGAAAGCTGGTCTCCAGCCAAGAACTGGATTTACACCCTAACTTTTGTACTGAGCTGGCTCTGTGCCCTGGAAAAGTGACTTTGTTTTAGTATTTCAGGCAATTTCTAAGACTGTTTTGCAAAGCAAATTCAGATCTACAGTGAAGGAGAGAATTTCCTCACCAAGAGTTCCCAGTACCCATGAAAAAACAGGCCTGGTATCTGTTTCCTCCATGTCCTCTCCTCATTCCCTCCACTCTCAGGGTAAAGCATTGTG
This sequence comes from Sminthopsis crassicaudata, assembly GCF_048593235.1. Classification (NCBI taxonomy): domain Eukaryota; kingdom Metazoa; phylum Chordata; class Mammalia; order Dasyuromorphia; family Dasyuridae; genus Sminthopsis; species Sminthopsis crassicaudata. The sequence continues at coordinate 57,915,426 of NC_133620.1, read as the reverse complement.
CAAGTGCAGGGGATTCAGAGATCAGCTTTCAGCCTCCTTGCCCTTAATGAGCTTCCATTTTAAGTGGCCTGATTTTTTTTTTTTTTAAATTTAATAGTTTTTATTTGCCAGATATATATCTGGCATGGGTAATATGCATGGGTAATTTTATCACACTGACAATTGCCAAACCTTTTGTTCTAATTTTTCTCCTCCTCCCCCCCCCCCAAGATGGCAGGTTGACCAATACATGTTAAATATGTTAAAGTATAAATTAAATAAACATATGTATACATGTCCATACAGTTATTTTGATGTACAAAAAGAATCAGACTTTGAAATAGTGTACAATTAGCCTGTGAAGGAAATCAAAAATGCAGGTGGACAAAAATAGAGGGATTAGGAATTCTATGTAGTGGTTCATAATCATCTCCTAGAGTTCTTTTGCTGGGTGTAGCTGGTTCAGTTCATTACTGCTCTATGGGAACTGATTTGGTTCATCTCATTGTTGAAAATGGCCACATCCATCAGAATTGATCATCATATAGTATTGTTGTTGAAGTATATAATGATCTCTTGGTCCTGCTCATTTCACTCAGCATCAGTCCATGCAAGTCTCTCCAGGCCTTTCTGAAATCATTCTGTTGGTCATTTCTTACATAACCATAATATTCCATAACATTCATAAACCACAATTTATTCAGCCATTTTCCAATTGATGGGCATCCACTTAGTTTCCAGTTTGTGGCTACTACAAAGAGGGCTGAGTGGCCTAATTTTAATAGCAGTAGGAGGAAAAAGCACCACAGAAAATCAGATGAAATATCAGACTGCCCCTGACATTACAAACCTAAAAGTACAATATAAATGCTCTGGAGCCAGCTCAGTGCCATGTAAAGAATGGTGGACATGGAATCAAGGAGACCTGGGACTGAATCCCCTCTCAGGTCCTCTGACCTGGGAGGCCCTCAGACCTAACTTCTTGGCTTTGGGGTCCTCCATGGGTGTAATCTGTTTCAGAACTGCTGGGAGGACCACAGTGTTAAGTGCTTCACAGAATTCCATGTGATAGAAAGGGGTAGGTGTTGTTCCTATAGCTACTTTTAAGCCAGTGGTAGCCCCAAGTGGAACAGAGTAACCCACCACAATATGAGCAGGACCCTGTGGGGCCCTGATGAAAACTTGGGATTGTGAATCAGTGCTCCTGACTTAATCCTGGCTTCTGACCTGTGACCCTCTCACCTCTTTGGATCTCAGTTTCTTTAAATGTAAAATACCCTAGATTAGATGACCTCTTAGAACCTTTCTAGGTCTGCAAACTTATTGTGTAGGGCACAAACATTTTTTGAACAGTGCCTCATTTCTATGTTGATTTCATGCTGTTCTTTAAGAAAGTAAACTTTTGGGGCAGAGAGACTTTTTGATACTATATATTTCCTTAAACAGTTTGTGAAGTCCCTCTCTTAAAGATTTAAACAGTAATTAGCAACTGATAACTAGTCTGTAACATATATTTAACAAAAGTGCATGCTTACCTGGGTTAGCACACACTGGACAAAGAGCAATGCTCTTACACTTTCCCAACTAATAACAAAGTAAATTAGGGTGTTGTGTTTGCTACCATGCTTTTTAGCTTGATGATTTCAGCATGATGCCTTCAGTGTGGATCAAAATTGTCATCGAAGTCAGCTACTACATTGACAGTAAATTTGAAAAGGCTCTGAGTCAAGACCAAAGTCTTGGTGTATGACTTTTTGTTCTCAAATGATTATGCACTTGGTGCAGACTCAGTTCTCTGCTGCTTGTGCTAATTTTGGCCTACTGATTAACAGGAAAACAGAGGTACTACAGCAGCTATATGTGGAACTGTCGGTTACAGCAAGTGAAGACATTTTGAATGCTGTGGATGAGTTCATTTACCTTGGCAATTTTCAGGAATAGACACATAGATGATGAGGTTGATGTATGCATTGCCAGAGCTTAAGTATTTAGAAGACTCCAAAGGAAACTGTGGGAGAAAAAAAGGCATTATGCTGCTTGCCAAATTGCAGGTTTACAGAGTCTCTGTGCTGACCTCATTTTTGTATGCCTGTGAAACCTGGACATCATACCAGCGCCATACTAGGGAAGTGAATTGTTTCCATTTGAATTGTCTTAGGTTCTAAAGATCACCTGGTAGGATAAGGTACCAGACACTGAGGTCCCGTCCCTCATGCTGCACTGGGAAGCACGCAAACATCACTGATGAACTAGCCATGTTGTTTGAATGATATACTTGCCTAAAAAAGACTTTTTTGGAAAAATCACCCAAGACAAGTGCTCACATGAAGTTTGGAAGAAGTAATATAAGGACACTCTCAAAGTCTCTCTGAAGATCTCTGAAATCAGTTATGGGACATGGAAGATGTTGGCAGAGGACCATGCAGCATGGCATTCCTACCTCAAAGAAGATGAAAAACCAGAATTGTGGTAGTTCAAAAGAAATATGAGATCAAAATGTGAGATCCACAGATTTAGAGACATCTCCATCCCAAATGTTCATGTGAACTATTTGTGCCTGACCTGTGGTAGAGCCTTCTAAACTTGTATTGGTCTGATAGGCAACACTGTGTCTTGACTCCAACATAGTGATTTCATTTTGGTTCTCTTCAAGAACAAGGGACAACATCCAATCCAGCAACTGCTACTTAGTGCATTAAATTAAAATAGTGAACATTCAAACTAGAATTAAGAAAAATAAATATCGTAGGATTGTAAATCTGGATTGGAAGGGACCTCACAGACCATCTAGTACAACTCCTTTTAACAGGTAAGAAAACCGAGGCTGAGAGAGGTTGTGACTTGCTCCGGGGTCACACAGATAGTAAGCATTGGAGCAGTATTTAAACCCAGGCTTTGACTTTGACTTTTGAGCCAGGGCTTTTCCCCTTGTCTCATTTCTTGAGGTTATGCAGCAGCACTATGATGGAAACCTAACATGGATTGTTGTTCAGTTGAATCAGACCCTTTGTGACCTCCTTTGGGGAGTTCTTGGCCATTTTCTTCTCCAGTTCATTTTATAGATGAGGAAACTGAGGGAGACAGGTTGAAGGGGCTTGCCCAATGTCATATAGCTAGTGAGTGAGGCCAGACTTAACCTCAGGAAGATGAGTCTCCTTGACTCTTGGCTCAGTGCTCTAAGGGCTCAATATGGACTAAAACAGTATATGGACTGTCAGAATCCAAGACTCTTGATTGAGCGTACTTTAATTCCCCTGATCCCCTCTGCCATCTGTGACAACATCTGTTAATGAGTTGAATTTAAAGTTTATAATCATCTCTCTGCTGTTTTCCCTGCCTCTTCCTCTTTTTGTCTCTTAAAGCACCTGAAGACCCTGCGTCATCCCTGCTTACTGCGGTTCCTGTCTTGCACTGTGGACACCAATGGCATCCACCTGGTCACTGAAAGAGTGCAGCCCCTTGCTGTGGCCCTGGAAACACTGTCTGCCGCAGAGCTCTGTGCTGGCATCTATGATATACTGCTGGCTCTCATTTTCCTTCATGACAGAGTGAGTATCAAAGCTCAAGCCTTTGGGGAATAAATGGTCCTTTGGGTGGTATATGACATGCTATGATTAGAGCTCTCAGGATGCTGTCTGGGTCTATGTTTTAGAATGACATTGTGCACTCTACAAAGAGAAGTTTTTATTTAAAACTACCTATAAGTGGGCATTATTGTGTGGATCCTGGCTTTTTAAACATGGCAATCCTCAGAATGTTGAAGAGCAGAATGACTCACTATCAGGCATAGCTGGCAGAATTATTGGTATTAGTCTCACCAAGCTGGTCGAAGTCAATTAAAATCACAGTTTTGTGGGCTGATCCCTCAGAGTTGGAAGAGACTTTTAAGTCCTTTAGTTGAACTCTGATTTTACGGATAAGAAAGGTACAGAGTTGGTGGCTCACCCCAAGGCTACACAGGTAGGTAGGGACTCAAACTTAGGCCCTTGAGCTCCAGATCCAGAGCTCTTTGCACAACCTCAGGCTGCCTGGTTTTTACTTTCAGATGGTTTTATCTTATGCTTTTTTCACTGTTGATCACCACTAAAGAGACTCTGAATGTATTATTGTTTTTGGTTCTTAAGAGTCTTGGAACACAAGGTTCTTGACAATTCCTTGCAGTTTTAAAATTATAGGAATTGTTTTGTTTAGAACTAGAATTAGGTCTTAGACACCATCTCATTTGTTTCCTTTGTTCTACTTGCCATTGTGAAAAATGAGATCCAAAGCCATGCTGTCAGTGTCCCAGGTCGTAAATGGTAGAAAGTAAATAAAGTAGATCTGCTTATATCAGGCTTTTTGACACAAGCTCTAACTGGTTTTCCCAGCTGTCCTTGCTTTGCAGTAACACCATTAATGCATGCGTGGCCAGGTCCTTAGCTCAGTAGTAACATCCAGCTGAAATCAGCAGAAATACATCATAGCTAAGAGAGCTTTCCTCAGATAGTCTCTTTAGCTTTGAACCTTGCAGTCAGGTAATGGCCCCAAGCCAGCTATCCCTGATCCTGCTTTCTCTGCCACCCATGGAACCAGAGCTTTCCTTATAATATCACATCAGGCTTGTGGTGCACAAGTGAATATTCACTATGTGTTTTAAGAGGTTATGTAACCACTGGGGTTAATGGTCCAGTGGGTGAAATATTTAAAGGGCTGTCATGTCCACTTGAAAGCCAGTAGGTGGCACCATAGTGCACAGAGGCTAGTCAGGGAGCATCCTTTCTCTGAGGTCATGCCCTGGGCTCAGGCCCTTCCTAGTTGGGAAGGTCACTTCACCCTGTGCCTCAGTTTCATCATCTGTAAATTAAGCTGAAGAAGGAAATGACCAACCATTTCAGTATCTTTGACAAGAAAACCACCAGTAGGGCCATGAATTAGATACAACTGAAAACAACGGAATAATAACAAAAATGTATCTCCTGGAGTAATTCTAGGTTTTTAAAATGAATCTGTCCTTGCAGTAACATTCTTATGTTCCTTATCAGTCGATTTGAGTTTGTTCTTCCCCCAGCCCTTTAATCCAGGCTTTGTTAAACTCCTCCAGTAACTATCATCTTTCCTGATACTTTTGTTCTTTTTCTTCTCTCTGTTGGCCAGTTTCTGTGCTTAGGTGAGAAGGCACAAAAAAGGGGGGAAAATCACGAAATGAAAAGTGTAACAGAATAACACAAATTTTCTTTGAAAGCACTTAATAATATTGTCTGTGGTGGCATATAGATAAGCAATAAACATACTCTTGGCTCTCCTGACAATTATGTAAATTGGTACATGACCATTTTTCCTTTTCTTCTTTACTCAGCCTGTGCAGACTTTTAGTTTTGATCTTTCTTCAGGCCATATCCTTACTGTAGACTAAGGGAAACTTAACTGCTTTTGAAAGTAAATGCTTTTTTTGAAAAGTGCAACTTTATTTTTAATTGGGTTCAGTGTCATCATTAGTGTAACCTTCACTCAATACAGTCATATGATTGACTTTTACCCATATACTAAGTTAAATGAAGAACAAGCTCATTTCAGAACTTATCAGCCTGCCAAAGGCTCCTTTTGTGATTTGATTTTCTTTACCATTTGAGTCACTCATTGTGAAATAGCTGTTTCAGTCTTCCATCCTCATGTGCTTTCTTTTAGGGAAACCTAACGCACAACAATGTCTGTTTGTCATCTGTGTTTGTAAGTGAGGATGGGCACTGGAAGCTAGGAGGAATGGAAACAGTCTGTAAGGTCTCTGAAGCCACGCCAGAGGTAAGAGCCAAAGAAGAGACTATGCTATGTTGGACTGAGAAGAGTCGGCTTCTGGTTGTTGGAAGGCTGAGTACAATCTTGTTTTTAGTAACTGTGATGAGCTTTTGTGGTCCAGTTTCCATCCATTGTCTTTCCTTTGGAATCACCATACCTGTACCCTTAAGAGGCAGATTTTTTTTCTGACCTAGAAAAAGGACTTTAAATATAATTTAGTCCACCTAAGAGCCTGAGGGGGCTATCCAATGACCTGCCCAAGATCATGGAATTGAAACCCAATTCTTGAGCTAGGAAGCTTCCAGTAGAACCTGCCATTTCATCTGTGAAGAACAACAGCTTTATTCTGGTTTCTGTAGGTATTTTAGCTCTGTGCCTTCAGTCTCTTCCCTTCTCATTCATTCTGCACAGTGTTGCCAGACTGATTTTCCTAAAGCAGTTTCCTCATGCCAGTTAGCTAATGGATCCTACTCTAGAATCCTTTTAAAGTATCCATTCTAATTCCTGTGGAGCTTTCAGGCCTCTCATAAACAAGCTCCATTACACTGACCGACCCCGTCATCTGACATTCATCCTAGCTTTGTGCGCAGTTCTGTTCATTTTCCCTGAATAGTCTCTGCATATTTCCACATTTTTCCCTTTACTGTCTCTTCACTTTCTGCTCTCTGCTCTCTTGTCCTTGTGCTTGCCTAACCTCACTTTCCGGAACTCATTGCAAACTGCTTCTTCTAGGACGGCGGGAACCTGTACCCATCTTGTTCTTCTCAGAGCGCTCTTGCACTCCCATTACAATTGCATGGGCTCATGCTAAATCATTATGTCATTGTTTCATGTGTACTAGTTGTTGCTCCCCAGGCAATAAATTTCAGGCGAGTATGCAGCCATGCCTTAAACTGGTTAATATACTCTTACTGCACCTAGCTTGATACTAGGAAATCTCAGGTATAGAGGAAATGATTAATTTATTAATGAAAGCTTTTTGGTAGCCTAGCTCTTATGCCATAACCTATCCTTTTACTGTTTTTACTGCCATGAGATAGTAGGGTAAAGGGAGAGTAAGATGCAGAGAAGCTTCAGTAGCAAAAAAAATTTCACCTGTGTCTTTGTCTTCCTAGCGCCTAGCAAAGTATCTGGCACAGGAGAGGCACCTAATGCTTATTGAGTTATTTCTCAGTCTTGTTTTCTTTGATTTCAGAATTACTATGTTTGATCACCTGAAGGATACTAAAAGATAAGCAGCATAAGGACTGACTTTTTCTTGTGTCTTTAGTCAGTTTTAATTTGAGTAGTTATGGAAGTTATTGAAGACCACTGGTCATGACTTCTAGTTTTTTCACTGCTTTACCTGTATTTCTTAGCATGAGAGCAGGTCACCCAGGGTATGTTTAAAGAATTGACCCTGATCTTTTGTTTTTTTTTCCTCTCAGTTTCTGAGAAGCATTCAGTCATTAAGAGACCAAACCTCTGTCCCCCCTGAAGAAAAGGTATGTTGACATATGTTAGAATTAATGAATATCTCTTTAGGTAAAAAGACCAATAGCAGCCAACAACTCTTCATACTTCTCACTTCACTCTAATTGGGTCGTTGCTGCCTTTTTTCTCTTGCCCTAAAATAGTTTCTGGGGCCAACTCTTAGGACTATAGATGTAGAGAAGGGAGAAAAGATTTCTTTCCTGAAGCCTGTATTACATCTAAATGTAAAAGACCTTGGAGTAGACGGATTGTTGAACCTAGTCTCACTGACAATGTCTTACAAAAAAGGTCACAAATTAGGGAAAATTTTCCAGATCACTTACTTCTTAGCTTTCCCCAATCACACATTTCCCCAATCACTTTAGGTAGCTAAAAGTGCTCTTGCTTTCTCAGGGATTAAGTGTAGATTTATATAAATAACAATTGTCATGTTCGTCTATGGGAAACATTGGCCTGTAAGCTTTTTGCCAAACTCCTGGGTATAAGCTCTTTCATTGTGTTTGTCCAGTACTTAGGGTGGTCCTTGGCATAGTGTGGAGAAGCTTAAAGAATATTTGCTGATTGTAGTAAGTTTAAAGCAAATAGTTTTTGTTCTGAATTCTTGTAATAATTTCTCTACATAATGCCTATAGAACCTGCCAAGAACATAATGTATAGGCAACATAAACTCATCTCTTTAATTGATTCTGGCTAACTTTGAAATAAATCATTTGGTTCTAACATAGAATTTAAATCAGTGTTCTTTTATAAGCAATAGTGAAGGTATAACAGCAAAAATTTTGTGTTCTGATTCATACAAGCAGATATCCTGGCTTGAGAATCTCTAATACTTTTCAGTCTGCAGAATTTAGAACTTTGCAAAAGACAAATGGACATGCTCGGGATGCCTATTCATTTGGAATAATGGTGGAAAGTTTGCTCACAATCTTAAGTGAACAAGGTAAGCTGTAATTATATTATAGGTTCCATGAGATAGGTGGTGGCAATGCTGAGGTTTGGAAGCTTTGGACACCAAAAGCACATTGAGGTTGTGGGCCTGTATCTGGAGGTGTCTCAAAAGAATTTGTAATCTTAAATTAAATCTCTTTTTATTGCATTGTAGCATGTTAAGCCATGTCTGTTTGTTTGTTTGTTTGTTTAGCAAGGATAAGAGGGTATATATGTTTTTTGTTTGCTTTTTAATAAGGAAAAAATAACCTTGGCTTTCTGGTTGGATACAGTTCTTTGGGTGTTAGGATAGTTTTATCTAGAAAGAATTCTTCTGGGGTGGCGCTGTAATTAAGATCCACTTAAAGAACAAAAGCTTCCATTCAGATCAAAAGGTTTAGGTAATTGGTACTCCTCCCAGGTGCCCCGGGGAGCAGCCACAGGCTGCAGAATCCTGGCTTTCTCTCCACTGTGTTATATCCTGCAATTAATTTAGGGATTCATCCTCTTCAGTAACACCCTTCAGTTGGGTTTTCAATGAGTCTGATCCATAGATTACAACATTTCAGATAATGACTATAGTGTAACACTAATTTTAGGGTAGAAATCCATAGCTTTTTGATAGAGAAAACAAATTTCTACATTTTGCATACTAGGAAGTATGAACCATGTAACAACTGAGATGTTATTTTGGTTGACTCACTCTATCACTGCACACCTTAAGGGATTTCTGCAACCATCTTTGCTGGCCTATGGCTCTACCACTTGAGCTGATTTCTTTTTACTGTTGTTAGTCTGTTTTCTCTTTACTTTCTTCACTCTTCTCAGTCTCTTCACTGACCTGGGCTTTTGTACAGACTACCAGAATTGCATGGTTGCTACTTTTGTTTATAAATAGCAGTGTTTCTTAATGTTGCAGGCATCTGTTACCCAATAACAACTATTCTCTACCCCACCAACTCTTCTTTTTGTATATAGTTGATCAAAGAAATTAAGAATAATAGTCAAAAAATGAAGGGTGTGTTGTTCTCTAATACTTCCAATCTTGCTTTAGTGCATTTTGTAACATTCACTTCTTAATTGGCCTTAATGGGAGCTACTTAGCAACAAAGTCTGAACTTTGGGTTTTTATCACCTGTTAGCCATCATCTTTCTTAGGATTGCTCTATCAGCATAGGCAGGGAGATGGGAATGGAAACTAACTATGGCTTTGAATTTCAGTTTCAGCAGATAGTCTGTCGGGCTTTCAGCAGACCTTGCGTTCAATGCTCTTGAATCCTGATCCAGAGGGTCGGCCAGCACTCTGTACCTTACTGTCTCATGACTTCTTTAGGTGAGGAAACCTAATTCTTTTTGTTGATTGCCTCCTTCCTTTAATAATTTGCGTGATTGGCTTGGAGATTATTAAATAAACAAGTCGAAAATATAATCCTCCATTAGCAGAGGTCATTAGGAAGCAATGAAAGGGAAAATAGAGCTCCTAACCCAGTTTATTATAGTAAATTAAGAGTATGGAAATTTTAGCTTTCTTTATCTTAACAGATTATACTGAAGGCTTAAACTTAAAAAAACCTACAGGTTATTTCTCTGGGGTCTCAAATTATGAAGGTGCTTGGTTAATCAATAGAATAAGTTAAAAAGGAGGTCTTGAAAAAAAGTTGCAAATGAAAAGACATTTAATGAATAAAACCTTGCATTTTTAAAGTGCCTTTCACATTTTTATCTGTTCCTTTGCAATAACTCTGAGATAGGTAGAGCAGGTGTTATGTTCATTACATTTTCCAAATAATAAAAATGAGGTTCAGAGAAATTAGTCATTAACCTAAGGTCACAGTGGTAAAGAAGAGTTGGAATTTAAATCCAGAAAATAAGTCCTGGCTTTTCAGTTTCCTTTGTGTTCTTTGATAAGAATTTTCTTCAATTTCCTAAATCCTGAAGGCCTCCCAATCAATCTGTGCTGTGATAATTACCTGAGAGGCAGATATTGGTAGTTTCTTTTTGGTGACCCCCTCCTCCAATATAACCTTTCGCTTTTTGCTATATAGAAATGATTTCCTAGAAGTTGTGAATTTCCTGAAGAGTTTAACATTAAAGAGTGAAGAAGAAAAAACTGAATTTTTCAAGTAAGTAAGACTTAAAGATATCAAAGTTCTTGAGTCATGTAAAAATGTAATGCCGGAGAAACTGAGGCAAGAGAGATTAGAGAGTTATAATATTTTATTTGAAAGGGAGAGATTGTGCTGGGGGAATGGTGCCTCCAGGGCTGAGGTCCAAAGCAGTCAGCAACTAATGTGTGCTTCCCATGAAGTAGATATACATACACGTGCCTCCAAATTACCAGGGATAGAATCAGAGCACTGAGAGCAGACTATCAATCCAGTTCTGACCGGGTGGGGAGAGGCACTGGACATTTTGATAAGTAGGGAGGGTCTGGGGTTAGAAGATAGAAGATCTTTCTTCTTATCAAACATCCTGATGATTAAGAGGGAAGAGTAGTATTGCAACCTGGGGATTGGGGCAGAATAACTGAGGTAGGACAATTCAAGGAGATTGTGGCATAACAAAACAAAGGATGACTTGTTCTGAAATGTGGGTTATGAACCAGCACATTAATTTTACTCAGTTTTCATATTGGACTCGTTATAGCCTTAAAAAAAAAAAAAAAAAAAAAGTTATATCCTAATTAGCCAATTAGGAACAAACCCAGTTATTTTTCTAGTTTCATTTCTGGATTTTAAGTGTTTACAGATGCTAATCTCATATTTTGCCTCTAGCAGGCATATATACATATATATATATATTTGCATGAAGTCCTTGGGGACCCAACTATTGATCTTAATAGATGGCATCCGTGGGATTAGGACATTTTTAGGTATAAGCTTAAATAAGTAGACCAAAAGTCACCAACTATTTATTTCTCAGGTATCTTTTTTTGGTTTGTAGATTTCTGCTTGATAGAGTGAGTGGTTTGTCCGAGGAACTGATAGCTTCCAGGTTGGTCCCTCTACTGCTTAACCAACTGGTGTTTGCAGAACCAGTAGCCGTCAAAAGTTTTCTTCCTCACTTACTTGGTCCAAAGAAAGGTGAATATTTTAAGCATTCTTGAAAGCAACAAATTTGAGTGATTATGAATGTGTAGTTTGAGATTTTTGCATGCCAGGCAATCTGGAATCACAAGTTGGAATTTGAATGTAATTAGTCCCAGTTCTTATGTTACTGATGAACATTTAACTGTAAGTTAACCTAAGTGCCTTAGTTTTCCCTGTCAATGAAGAAAATACTTGCTGTAAATATTTTTTAATGTAGAGTATAATTTGCATTAAGGCAAGATTCTTTTTTTCTTTTAAATAACTACATAAGTACCAAACAATTGTAGTCTAATCCCTGTTGATGACTGTTGCTTAAAGTGGGATATTTCTGGTATTTCTACAAATTTCTTTCCCCTCCTTCAGCATTCTTATTTTATAGCACTCTATAACTATTTAGGTAAAACAAAAAGTCTCCCTGTAGATATAACCTGTTTTGCTCAAATTCAGGTTAGAAATGTTCCCGGGAAATATCTTTTCTACATACCCATACATATAAAACACAAAAATTTATCTCCTGTGTAATGCAGTATTAATACAATGAAAGATTTTAGTCTGGAATTTTATTGCTTTTGATTTGGGGCTTAAACTCAACTATTTGTGTAATTATTTAAGATAAGGAATCTTGTCTGAAACCACATTTCACTCTACATTAAAAATATTAGAAGTAAGTATGGATGCATTAGCTTTTATATTGTTCACAGAAAAGCAAAGGCATTAGAGGTAATAATTTTCTCATCAATAATGGAAAAACTGGAACTAATCACGATGAATTTTCAATTTATAAATTCAAGATAGTTCACTGTCATGCAATGTTCGGAGACCAGAATTACCATTATGATTGGCAAACAGCAAAGAAAATTCAAAAGTAAAACCTGGCAACATTTGAAAGCTGATTTCATAAGACGATAATGATAAAATTGTATTATCAGGATATTTTGACAATAATAGCTAAAACCATTCTCATTTTTTATGCAATCTGGTAAAGATAGACTCCACTATATAGCAACTTTAGAGCCCCAATATTGTTTTTCTCATGTTATTCTCTAAAAATTGGATATTTGTGAAAATTACCAACAAGAAGGTGAAAGGGTTGGCCTTGCTAAGGAGAAAAGCCATCTTGAATCTTCATCAGAGATGAAAGGTAAATGGTAGAGTTTTGAAAAAGAGGCATTCAGCGTATTGAGAGCTTGCCTCTTTCTGAGGCGTTCTGTGATAATCTAGACATGAATTACAGTATGAGATTTCCATTTCTTAAATAGAGACAAAATAAGTCACAGCATATGATTTGGGAAGCAGTTTCCAAACCTAGAGAAGACCAGAACTTTGTGGTATAGCTCATAGGCTAAGTTGAAAACTGCTCTCGATGTTACCGGCAGCACACCAGCCTTCCTTTTCAAGAAACAAACCTTTGATGTCATCTTTCATTATCCTTTTATCTCCATTGACGAAGAATGAACCAACAAGAAGACCCTAGAGCAAAGGCCCTGATTTACTTTACCTTCAAATTCTGCTCGAGTCAGGAGAAGTTGGGGCAGAACTGCCAACAGCCATCATTTATTTCATAGCTGGAAGGAGCATAGACAGGCCAGCCTTAGTGGGATGTGGAGAAGCCTGCTAGTCCAACAGGGCCCACTGTCATTCATGTGTATTACAAAAAAGCCACTGTCCTCTTTGGTTTATTTGTATAATAACCAAGCTCAGTGGTTACTTTTTATTAAAATGAAACTTCATTTTGTTTTCCCATTTGTACCATTCACCATTTCTTAAAATAGATAAGCAGGGAGAAAAGCGGACAGGCTGTTTGCTTTCACCAGCTCTGTTTCAAACCCGAGTGATCCCTGTGCTTCTAAAGCTGTTTGAAGTTCACGAAGAACATGTCCGGATGGTGCTTCTGTCTCACATAGATGCCTATGCAAAGTACTTCACTCAGGAGCAGCTGAAAAAAGTCATCTTGCCACAGGTCAGAATAAAATCCATAAGACTAGTAAGATTTTCCTATTGACTGCTGTGGACTATTGTTTGCATTAAAGAGTAAATAAACATGGTTTGGAGTATCTTTAGATAAAGGAAAAGAAACTGAGACTGGAAATAATGGATTTTATACTGTGGGCAGCAGAAGGTCTAAACCTCTGCTATCTAAACTAAAGAGAAATTTAAAAATCAGCAACTCAAAAATTTTTATCTCTGAGAAGCTGCAATTTTTCATGGTTATGTTTTTAGGTTAAACTTGATTTTCAAAGTGTTTCACAGAAACGCATTATTAAAATACAGACTAGTAAGTAAGTCCATACATAGGTTTTTTGTTGTTTGTTTGTTTGTTTTTTTAAAATAAGATTAAGCTAGAATTTTAGCAATTATACCTTTGCAGTCATTCCATTGGAAAAATTCTATTTTAACATCTTTAATATAATATTTTACAATCATTATTACAGTATAATAATCAACAGTGATTTGTAAACAGTATATAAGAGTAATTTTTAAAAAAAATCAGCTTTTAATTTATTGTATCACCATCTTATGACCATATTGTGACATATACAAAGGTATAATTGCTATATTCTCCTAAGACATTTTTTATCAAATGTGCTGCATAAAGTTATGGAAAATGCAAAGTGGTCCAAGATAACACTGGTATCAAGAACACTTTGCAAAACTATACAGTTGGGGCCTATTGTACATTTAAGTTTTGTCATGCAATACACTGTCCAACTAATTGGCTTGAAATGCACTAAGGCAAAAGCTTATGAAGTTTAATGGAGAATTTAGGTTATAATTAAACCAAGACTTTTAAAGAGAAAAGGGAAGCTCTTAGAAATAAATTCTGATGAACGATACATATGAAAGGGGGGTTGTGTAGCCAAGGAATTAATGATATTGGAATACAGCATAAAGGATAGCTTTTTCTAGGAGTAGAGGGAAGGTAGTCCCTTTATTCTAGTTTTTTTTTCTTTCAGGAAATACTATATTCAGTTCTGGGAATCACATCTTAGGAAGAATGCCAGTAAGCTGAAGAGCATCTACAAGAACTCCAAGCCATGTGTATAGTCACAATTTTATAAAAAGATGGTTTAAGGAACTGAGATGTTCACCCCAAAGAAAAAAATTCAGGATTCAGTTAGCTGAAGGACTGACTGGGAGGGTTAAGACTTACTTGGCCTCAGAGGACAAAAAGAACTAAGTAAAAAGTGAAAACCTCAGGGAACAAATGTAGGCTTTAAAATAAAGATTGGGCAGCTTCATGAGATCAGAGGTTCTGTCTCTTTGGTAGTTCTAGGGAAAAGCTAATACGAGTAAAATTAGATTACTAATGTCCTTTCCGATTCTGCGATTCTTTGAAGAGGGAGGCAACAGAAGAAAGATTTTCCATATGGACTGGAAACAGTGGATGGAATGCGAGGACCAAAAATGGAGAAAACCACTGTAATCCTTTTCCTTCCATGCTTATATAAAAACACTTTTTACACACATTAACGTTTGCATTCTGCCCTAGGTTTTGCTGGGCCTGCGTGATACCAATGATTCCATTGTAGCCATAACCCTTCACAGCTTGGCTGTGCTGGTTTCTCTACTTGGACCAGAGGTTGTTGTGGGAGGCGAAAGAACCAAGATATTCAAACGCACAGCACCAAGTTTCACCAAAACAGTTAATGTTTCTCCAGAAGGTAAATAAATGTAAAATGTCCATCCTACCCAAGTCTCTTTATGCTAAAATGCTCTCTAAGAAAGATGCCCTCTTGGTCTGGCTACCTTTGGCTTCTGGCATTAAGGAGAAGTTTCTTTAGACCCATTCTTTAGACCCTTGATGATAAGTGAATACCTAACTAACACTTTATAGAACAACCCTTTTTTGATGCAGTCAGGTTTTGGGATGGTGAGAGATACATGAACTGTCCCCTCCTATGGAAGGGAAAAGATGCACGTCTGAATGTGGAAGTACACAGTTGCGGAGTGAGAAAAGGGGGCAACTCTGATCAATCCTGGTGACTGATCTTGGACAAATTATTTAACTTCTCGATGAACTTGAGTTTTTCTCATCTCTAAAAGGGAAGTAAGATTGCTTGTGGATGTATTTCATTAGATTTGAGATTGTAGGAATGAGCAGAAAAGAAGTCTTAAACCTGATGATAATGCCAGTTCTCATTTTTCTAGGATTCATTCCTTACTGAAGGAGCAAAGGAAAATACAGTTCTTTAATTGATCCAAATTGCTTTTAGAAGTCATATAAAAGATATAACATTTGTTTAAAGACTTTAATTTCTGCTTGCTACCTTTTTATAAATCATACTACCCCCTCAGAGAAGAACCACTAAAGGAGCTTTACTGAAAGACCTTGGTGTCTTGGCTCACTGACTGCACCCCCCAGCATTCTATGACTGGTGATAGGAAACTTCCAAGCTGGTTTGTAGGCTATTTTTTTTTTTTTTTTTTTTTTAATAATAATAGCTAAATTGCTTCTAGGAGAGGAAAGGAGGACTTCCCAATTGCTGTTTTTCCCAAAGGTATTAAAAACCATTTCCTAGAATTTACAAGGAGACTAGTTCTCTATTATTTGATAGGACATTCTTAGATTTGGTATTTTAATTTTGTGCTGTTTCACTAGAACACAGAATTTAGAACTGGAAGAGACCTTGGCAACTCCTTGCAATTATATTAATGCTGCCTCTTTTTTTAAGTAGCCTGTCCTAAACAGCTTCTAGTATCAGATATAAATTACTGATAACTTCTTTTCCTTGTAAAGAAACTCTTGACACAATCTCATTTAAGCTCAAATCTGGATTCCCTTTATATTTGTATTTCTCCCACAGGTGATGAGGCTCCTCAGCCTATTCAGCTCTCCATGAATGGAGTTCCACCAATGAGAAGTGCTTCAGGAGATGGTACTAACTTTGCTTCAAATTCTAAAAAATCAGGAGAGGAATGGCCAGACTGGAGTGAGCCCGAGGAACCCAATGAGAACCAGATGGTCAGCATACAGGTATGGCCTGTAGAGTCATGTGACAATCCAAGGCCTCAATTTACTAATATGACTGTAGAGGAGACTTGGGATGATTTTGAGCCTACTGATCCTAAAGCATCTCCAGGGAATGGCCTCAATACTGTAAGCCCTGATACTGCAAGAGAACAGAAGCAAGATCCTGTTGTCCTTCTTCCAGACAAAGAGACCGAGACTCTAAAAGTGAACCTACCCTTAAAGGCTGATCCCCCAGGAAACTGGGATAATTTAAAACAAATGAAATTAACACAAGAGAGGGCTCTTAAAGCTCCATCTGGATTTGGTTTAGGAGAAGAATATACTATTCAAGTGAAAAAAAAACCAATGCAAGATCCTGAGTTGGACTGGTTTGCTGATATGATCCCAGAAATTAAGCCTTCAGAAGCTTTCCTAATTTTACCTGAACTAAGAACAGAGAGGAGAGTTCCCCAAGATGATGTCTTGCCTACTCTGCAGTTTTCATCAAAATTTGCTGCAACTGAAGCTACTGAGGTAAGGACTGTTTATTCTTAAACCATAGGACACTGGAAGACAATTGATCTCTATATCATTTTAGTAAAACAAGCCGTTAGTTCAAGATTCTCATGCCAGATGTCCATACTGAAACCACCTTTGCTATTAAACCAAATCAGATTTGAGCTAAGTGGGTGGAAGTTTGCTTTTTATATTAGTAGAGAAAACAAATTGAACTCAGAAGATTGAGGCCTTAAAATGTGGATAATACAATCCAGCTATCAACCACAATGCAATAATTTTCATACATACCCTGAAATTCCATTATGAACAATTTTTAAAAGAGTTTTTATAACTTTTTTCATCACCTATATATAGCAGCTCAAATCAGTCTGCTTTGGTAATTATTTCCATGAACAGATACTCATTTAATAGTAGATTAAAAAGTTAACAGTTCAATTTTGATTTATCCTCAGCGAATTTATAACTAGTGTTCATTCATTGTTGTGCATGTCCTTTACATGCCTTCTTACTGTTTCAGGTTAATTTTTAACTTTGGAAAGTGGTTCAGAATTCCAGTTCTAGTTGTTAAGGGTTATCTGGTATTATAGCATGTCAGGTTACATTTTGGCTCCAAAAAATAAGTGTGGCCCATTCAGTTCTTCTTAAAATATTTTATTTCATGTGTTCTTGTTGCAGGGAGAAGCTGAAGGCTGGGGAGAAGAAGAAGAATTAAATTGGGAAGAAGATGATAGTAGCTGGTGATAACTAATATAATGTGGACTCTAGAAATATTTTCTATGTTGGTTTTACAAATTATTACCTCAACAGCAGGCACCTAACAGAGAGGTCACGATGACCCAAACAGAGCCTATTTTTCCTGTACCAGGAAGCTTCCCCTCATCCCCCACCCCCAGTTTGTGCCAACTGCTGTGAGTAACTGAGACCTATGCTAAAAGCCATGGGTTGGAAATAAAGTTCACACCACTGGATTCTAGGAGAAAAGACCTTTCGGATCTGAGGCCAGATTCCATGAAGAATAAGTGGCTGTGGAAAGTAAAGGTTGTATTTTTTATTTTTCCAGGACAATTCTAGAAAACTGAAGATAATAAATACAAAAATTTTAGTTTCTAACTTAATTTTGTGCCATTTTTTTTTTTCAATAGCCACAAGAATAAGCCCACTTTTAATGGCTCATTTAGAGCGTGGATGAATTATTTTAGATAATTGGGCAACTTATTTATTTATTTATATGTAAGCCTGTATGATGAGGTCCTATGTGAACCTGGCCCCTGAGTAGACTGTTCTAAAAGACACCAAAGTTCTTAATGAGGACATTACTTCTAATCTCTAAACATGACCAATAAAAAATATTTTCAAGTCTATTCTCAACTGCTTGTTATGAAGAGACATGACTATATCCACATTTTCATATATACAATAAAAATACAATCAAGATAATATTTATTTTACATGATTTTAATGGTAAAGTCCTACCTGTGTACAATTTTTTAATGTATCTATCTTTGTTTGTAGATCCTCTAGTTTCATTGTTAGCCAACCAGGAGCAGGAGATCTTTGCAGCAATAGCTGTACTGCTTCTAAGGCCCCTTCTGCTGTTTGCAGTGCTGACCTATACTCTTCTTCCAGGGAAATCTCCTGCCGTATTCTCTTGGCAGAGGGCTGTGAATGAGAATTTCTGTCTGTTAACTTTAGAATGCAGCTTTGTTGTAAAGAGGAGAGAGAACATTTTCTTTGACAAATACTGGCTAAGTGATCCAAGGCAAGTAAGTTACAGAGAATGTGACAGTTACTTTAGCAGAAGGAATTCTCTACTACTCTAATACAGGTCCAGTCCTTACTCCTATCCTCAATACTTTTACAAAACTTTACAACAAAAATTCCTATTCAAACCTCAGTCAATAATCCATTTCTTTCAAGCCACAAGTAGTATAAAATCAAGCATTTATTACTTAAACGCTTCACAGCCAGGTAGTGTTCTTGCCCTCAAGGGGTTCTTATTCTAATGGAGGAAACAAGCAAGTTAAACACAGCAAAAGGTATTGGGGTAAGGAGTATCTGAGGAACAAGTAGCGCAGTATTACCAAATGTGTGAAGGGTTTTAAAAACCTTACAAATGTATTTCATTCTGAGAAAATAGGGAATCCTTAATGAGCAGGACAGCAAGATGGTCAGCCCTACATATTAAGAAAATCATTTTGGCAGCTGAACAATAGGTTAGCCGACCAGAAGAAATAAGAACGTAGAAAAGAAAGTAAGTTCCAGGAAATGGGGATTAATAGTGTCTGTGGTTGTAGCTGAGGTCAAGAATGATGAAGCCTTAAGAAAAAAAGGCATTAGAATTGGCAATTAAGAAGTTAATAGCAACTTGGATACAGCTTATGGAATCTGTTGTGATAGAATCTAATCCTAGTCAATCTCACTGCTTTATAGTGGCACATCATTTTTAACCAACAGGAACAGCAACCAACTAACTGGATAATCAAACTTTCAGTAGTCTTAAAGATAATCTTTAATTTTATCTGGGACAGTGAAACATGAGAAGCAATTATAGCTTCTATATACTATATATAAAAAACATAAGCAACACTGATACATAAAATATTATTTTGAAAGCCAAAGAAATAAGCTGTCCTTGATTCTTCTTATAAAAGATTATTTTCCCAAAGAACTATAAAATTTTAATTAGATTAATGGTAGACTGATAATGTAAAAAATTATTTGCTTCAATGAGTGTGGGGAAATTTCGTGTTCTCTCTGTGATGGTAAGGAAGTATGATAAAAAGATTCCATCCAATATAAGCATAAGAGTGTTTTATAATTCTCATTAAAAAAAAAATAGACTAAGGAACCTAAACAGCCAATTTCTTCTTTTTTAAACATGGTAAAAATGTGTAAATCCAATATAGGCATATGTATTTACACAATTATCTTGCTGCACAAGAAAAATCAGATCAAAAAGAAAAAAAAAATGAGAAAGAAAATAAAATACAAGCAAAAGGGAAAATGCCAAGTTGTGTTTCACACTCAGTTTCCACAGTCCTCTCTCTAGGTGTGGATGGCTTTGATCATTGTATAATGTTGCCATGTACAATGATCAAGTTCCGCTCACTTCACTTAGCATCAATTCATGTAAGTCCAGGCTTCTCTGAAATCATCCTGCTGGTCATTTCTTACCGAACAATAATATTCTATAACATCCATATATCATAATTTATTCAGCCATTCTCCAATGGTCATCCATTCAGTTTCCATTTTCTAGCCATTACAAAAAGAGCTGCCACAAACATTTTGACACACGTGGGTCCTTTTCCCTCCTTTAAGATCTCTTTGGGATATAAACCCAGTAGAAACACTACTGGATAAAAGGCTATGCACAGTTTGACATAGTTCCAAATTGCTCTTCAGTATGGCTGGATCCGTTCACAATTCCAACAACAATGCATCCCAGTTTTCTTATATCCCCTCCAAAATTCGTCATTATCTTTTCCTGTCATCTAAGCCAATCTATTAGGTAGTGGTACCTTGGAGTTGTCTTAATTTGCATTTCTCTGATCAATACTGAGTTAGAGCACCTTTTCATATGACTAGGAATGGTTTCAATTTCTTCATCTGAAAATTGTCTGTTCATTGTCCTTTGACCATTTATCAATTGGAGAATGGCTTCTTATAAATGTGAGTCAATTCTATATTTTAGAAATGAGGCCTTTGTTAGAACCCTTGAATTTAAAAATGTTTCCCCAATTTATTGCTTCCCTTCTAATCTTGTCTGCATTGGTTTTGTTTGTACAAAAACTTTTTATCATAATATAATCAAAATTAGTTATTTTGCACTCAATAATGAGCTCCAGTTCTTTGGTCCCAAATTCTTTCTCCACAGAAAGGTAAATTATCCTCTGTTCTAATTTGTTTATAACATCACTCTTCATGTCTAATTCATGAACCTTATCTTAGTATATGGTGTTTTGTGTAGAAGTTGTTCTTAAGAAGCTCTTCTTTGCCTCTAAGCTTTACAAAAAAGCTCTATGGGAAGAGTAGTGAGTGCCAAGCTTAGCACCATTAGTGGTACTTAATGCTCACTGTTCACAATGCTTCTATTTTCTGATGAATGAAAAGTTTGAATGAAGAAGCACATACCTGTAAAGTTGATAAACTTCTTTCTCTTTCAACCCTTACTTTAACAAAGTGTCCATTTAAGACTCTCTTTTCCTGTTTAATCCGATCAACTCTGGCACAAGCTGTTTCATCTAACAGCCTAGTCTGTGAAGATTCAAACAATAAAGATTAGGTTTCAATATTCATACATATGTTTAGTTTTAACTATGCTGATTGAAATGACAAAGGATTCAAGAAAAGTACGTTATCATGATGCCTGGTGTGATACATTGCACACAGCTAGTATTTCATGTTACCAACTGTCAGGGATGTAGGGGTGATTCAAATTTGAGGAAAATGGTGTTGAACTAGATGACCTAAAGTCTCTTCTAACCTTGAAATACTATGATTGTGTAAGATCTTGTGAGATGGGACTCGAAACTAAAGAAACAAATCAATTTAAGAAAATCTGAGACAGCAAGAGAACACTCTGTGTCACATCCGTGACTGCGACAGAAGCCCCCATTTCCACTGCCAAGGCTGTCTCCTACATCAGACCCTCATTAGTGACTTAAAAATATCTATTAATCTTTCATGCTTATCTACATTATGGTACCACACAACTTAAAGAGTGTGTTCTTCAACCAGAAGACAAACCAAGTACAAATTCCATGAAATCCATTCTTTCATCGTCCTTAGCTTCAAAATCTAATTGGTCTCTCGTTTTCACAATTAATTCAATGAATAATTTATTGTCTACTATAGACAAGACAAGCTAAGGATTAGGGGATACACATATAAAAAAAACCCAAAACTAACCTTGACTTAAAGGGACTTGTATCTTCCTAAGAAGAAAAAAAAAACTCTACATGGAAAATTATTATTACAAGGGAATAGAAAGGAAAGATTAATAGCTGAATGAGGGAAACATGGGCAGATCAAGGAATGCTTCACTGAGATACAGTATTTTCCTGAGTTTACCTGAACCTACAAAATATGAAAAAGAAACACCATCTTGGGTGTGAAATATATGCAGGAGAATTTGAAATAATCCTAGAAAGATGGTAATGGAAGACTGTCAAAGAGATACTAGACTTTTTTGAGCAAGCATACTTTTTTGATCAGACCTTTGCCTTAGAAAGATTACTGAAAGTTGAGTGGAGAACTGATTGGAAAGAGGAAAAACTTTGCAGAGCAGAGACTGAAAAAAATGGAAAGATACAAAAATGTTATAGAAGCAGAACTAACAAAGCCTGAGAGCTGATTGGATATAGGGGTGAGGTAGAGAGAAGAGTCATAAATCATGACATGTAATTACGATTATTGACTGGGACAATATAAATGAGGAGGGAAGATTTTAGTGAGCAAACTGAGGAATTCCATTTGAAATTTTATAAGAAATATAGAGAGCATTCCAACAGGCAAAGGCAAGAACAGAATTTAAGAAAGGGATTAAGGCTGGACACAGGGATGAGAGCACCCTGACTTGCATTAAGATAATTGAAGCCCATCCTAAAGGCACGTAATTTTGTGACTTTGGGGCTCCTTCTTGACTTTTCTATCCCTCATTCCCTACAATCAATGAACTGTCATATATTGCTGAAAGAAAGAACAAATGACACTGGAGAAAAAGTAAAATTATTATGAACATATGAAAATGGAAAGAATATAAAAAGGGAAATCTAGAACAAAGAAGAATCTACTATTTTGAGATTTCAAAGAAAAATAACTTGTTGAATTTTTTGTTTTTTCAAATTGTCCTAAAAAAATAGAATACAAATAATGTGTTTATACCCCCAAAAACTGAAATAAAAGGAAACATTCAAGCTGTTGCATTTGTATTATTTCACAGAAAGGTTATATAAAAGTAAACACAAAATAGGCCTGTATTTTTGGCTCCATAGATAAAATACCTTCTCTAGAAAGCATATAACCTTGTTCTTAGTTTCTTCAGAATTCAGACATTGTGGAACTATATCTTCATGGTTTGTTTCCTGTTGGTAAATATTTTAAACATGTGATCAGTACTCTTTTCATAAGAAAGTGTAGAGTAACAGATAAAAAGGGAATCAAGAAGATCTGGCTTCAAATCCTGTCTGTAATAGCCACAAGTTCTGTGACCATATTGTATAGAAACCTGTCTAACAGCATTAATGGTATGGGGAGTTCTTAGCTCTTTAAAAAGTGCTACAAAGTAAGCAGACTGACACACAGGACAAATAACACTGGGGGGGGGTTTCAAGTGTTAGCCTTCAATTTGTGATTAGGTAATTATTCAAATAATGCCACAGTAAGGATTTATACATAGTCTTATGATGCCTTTGGTTATGAAAATGTTTTAATGATACAATGAAATGACCCCCTCTTGTCTTGAGGGGACATTATGTATGAAAAGGTCTTGTAAAAGTACAGTAACCCTTTTCCACTAAATGTCTTCCCTTTTTATTTGCATAACAGCATATGTCTTTATGCAAGCTGATAACGGAAACTCCACTGTCTTTGTATTCTTGGTATCTGGAAAGGTTCCTCATATACAGGAAGTAAATAAATGCTAACTGAATGATGCCTTTCTTACTCTTCAATTTCTCTTCGTTCTTTCAAACACTTGTTAAGGTCTTCTTGTATGCAACATTGATGCTATAAGATTTACAAAGATACTGATATTAAAGTACCATCCCTGCTTTCAAGTAATTTTACCTCCTTTTTGTGAAATAATGTATTATTTGATGCATATATTGAATAATTATAGTCTATGACCTTTCAACTAAATGATATCTTGTCAATTGAGCTGTTCTTTATTTGCATGTGGTCTTTAATGTTTGTCAGTGGCTCTATAGGATCCAGGTTCTCTATTCCTGCATTGGGCAGCTAAATGGTGCAGTAGAGCACTGGGCTTGGATTCAGGATGACTTCCTGAATTTAAATCTAGCCTCAGATTCTTACTGGTTGTATGATCGTGGGCAAGTCACTTAACCCCATTTGCCTCAGTTTCCTCATACGTAAAAAGAACTGGAAAAAAAATGGCAAACTACTTTAGTTATCTTTGCCAACCAAGTCCCAAATGGGATCACAAAGAGTTGGACACAACTGAAAGAACTCAACAACATCTCTGCATTAAATGAAGAATGGATGGCTTTAAAAGCCAACAAAATTTGAAGCAGAATATGGGAACTTTCAATGTTTCCATTTGAAAAACAATCTATTCCAAGACAAAATAATTTTTACTAGTCAATCATTATTGGAACCTGCTCTTTTTTTAATGTGTAATAATATTTGATATTGTGTTTAAAAAAATTTAATTTCAATTCCAACTTTTCTTCTTTCCTCCAGTCACTTTCCCCACTTAATGAGAAGGGAAGCAATATAATACCCCTTAGACACAGAAAGTTATGCAGCCCAGAACTGGATAATGTCCAACTGGTTGCCAAATACAGCAAGGCCTTGAACCCACCTTGTGATCAGGTGTACAATACTCTCACCACATCTGGACACTGAGCCCACCTAGTGCTACTGCTGCTGCCACTGCTGCAGCCCCTAAGGCCCATTGTTGGTGTGACTTCGTTTCTGGCAGGCTCTCACTCACTGCAACAGACCTCTCTTTCCATCCTTCTATGTTGTCCTGGGTTGAAAAAATGGCTCCCTCTGACTTTTGTTCATTATGCTGCTTGGAATTCTATCTGACAAGCTTTTAAAAGTTTTTTGAAGGGAAATGTAAATAGAACTTGGGAAGTGTTCCCCATTACTCAGCTATCTTGGCTCTGTCCCTCCAAATATATTCTTTAAATAGTTTTTCTACTCAAAGGGATGCAATTGCTATTGCCTAATCCTACTTGCACCTCTGGTAGCCTTTATGGCCAAAGGATTTTATAGGTAAGAAGTCTTGCAATCTGTGGCTGTGGAACAATATTTATCTTAGGAAATAAATTAGACGTAACATGATGCTGTTCTAAATGGTGCTATGCTCTAAATAAATAAAAGATCAGAAACTGGAATTGCAAATGTTTATACACAACCCAAGCAATTACTGAAGACAGAAAGTTCTCATACAATACAATAATTATTCACTTATTTAAAAATTATCAGTGAACTCACTCAATTAGACCAGTCTTACTTATACTTACCTCTGCAAACTTGGTAAATGCCTCCAAAGAATGCTGTTCTATCAGCCAGTTCTTATCAGTTAGCAGGAAGGTAAAAATGCAAGGCAAACTAGGTAAAACTTTTTCCTGCAGGAAGAGAAGAGCTTATTACACAAAGAGTAAAAAAAAAAGATTTCATTTAATATAAACTCAACAATGAATCATATTTTTTTCATTTTTATTTTTAAAAAATGGAGGGCTAGTGTAAGCTGCACCATTTTCAAACAAGATTCTCAAGGAACAGAATAAAGGCTGTCATCAAAGAAATGCATGAGGGGAAAAACAGACTGGTTATATAAGGATAACCTGTGGAAAGACTGGTATTCTTGTAATGGCTAGAGAAATCAAGGAACAAGCTCATCTGATCGAATCCCAATGACAAACTCACAAGTGGGCAAGGTCAAAAGCTACACATGAAGGCTAGGTATTGAAGCCCTATGAACTGAATCTCTGAAAGGAATACTACATATTGAAGAAATAAAGCATCCATTTAAGTTTGTAATTAATTATAGTTTTGTTTTTTTTTTCTCCTTGGGGCAACTGGGGTTAAGGGCCTTGCCCAGGATCACACAGCTACAAAGTGTAAAGAATCTCTCTGCTGATACCATCAGCCCCAGGATGAAGGCCCTCACCATCTGCCAAGACACTTCTCACTGCCTTCTGATTGGCCTCCTGTCCCCGATCTCTCTCTCTCCCCTATACTCCATCTTCCACTCAGTTGTCAAATTGCTCTCTTGAAAGCCCAGATTACCTTTATGTTCAATCACCCCCAGTGGCTCCTTATTACCTTCAGGATTAAATAAATCTTTGGCTCCCAAAGCTTTCAAAGTTGGGTGTCTTCCTACTTTCCATTCTCCTTGTGTCTTACATATCTCCAAGCACTCATTGATCTAGGGACACTGGCTTTCTTTCTATTTTTCCAGAAGACACTCCATCTCCTAATAAGCATCTTCACAGGCTATTCCCCCCCAGACCTAGAATTCTCTCCCTCATCTCTGCCTCCTGGCTTCTTCTTCTTCTTCTTCTTTTTTTTTTTTTTTTCTGAGGCTTGCCCAGGATCACACAGCTAGGAAGTGTTAAGTGTCTGAGACCAGATTTGAACTCGGGTCCTCCTGAATTCAAAGCTGGTGCTCTATCCACTGTGCTACCTAGCTGCCCCCCCCTTCCTGGTTTCTTTTAAGTCTCAGGTAAAATCCAACCTTTTACAAGGCTTTCTCAATCCCTCTTAGTTCTAGTGTCTTCTCTTTCTGCTGACCTCCAATTTATCATACATATATCTTGATTTATACATAGTTGTTGACATTAGATTGTAAGCTCTTTGAAGGTGGAAACTGTATTGTCTTGGCCTGTCTTTGTAGCTTCAGTGATTGGTACACTCCAAGGTATTTAATAAATGCTTATTGATTTTGTATACTTTATTCTTTAGAAAAAGGAATGTACTCTATAATTTTATTACCCAAAGCCCAGAATGTTATAAAGGTTCTTGGAAGGTAAGTCAATAGATATTACTTTTCAATAAATTCTGTACTAAGAAAATAACTATTAACCCTTCAGTTCTTTCCTAGTCCATCATCATTGGGCTTACTGTACACTCTTCTCCCCATCTTGACCCTCTGATGAATTCAACTTTATCACCGTCCATTTTTCTTTCTTCTTTGTTCCTTTAACCTTACCATGCTGAACCTCAACCTTAGGTTACTCCCACAACCTGTTGCTTTCTTTCCTACTTACTCTCTACTGGAAAAAAAATTTACAAAACTATACTGACTAGGTCCTTTACAAATTCATGTTACACAACCGCTAATTGGGACCTCACTAGTATAAGGCAATCCTTGAATACCTCCCTAATTAACTTACCATTCCATTAACTACAATGTCTTTTTTCAAGCTGCCTCATCCATTCTCAAGTCTTATGTGACTTTCTCTATGCCCACCCTCTAATTTGACTGAAACAATCAGGCCATTCTCTGAGGCCTTCCTCTTCTTTCCTCTCCATTTCACAGCTCTCATCTCTTTTGTGCCACATCTCATCCTCTACCTATATATGCTGGGAGAAGAGGCCCTTCTTGTCAAGGAAACTCCTCCACAGGCCCAAGGGATCCCATGTCCTCTTCTTCAGTCATCTGCTCCTACTATCAATCCCACTCTCCCAATCTTCCATCTTCTTCCTGTCCACGTCTCCACTGCCTACAAACAGCTAGGAGGCAGCTGGTGGTGTAGTAGACAGACTACTGGACCTGGAGTCAGATCTGAGTTCAAAACCAGCCCCAAACACTTATGGGGAAATGATTTAATGTGTGACTGCCTCAGTTTTCTCAACTGTGAAACAGAAATAGTAGCATCTACCTGCCAGATTTGTTGTGAGGATCAAATAAGATAATTTTAAAAATTGCTTTTCAAATTAAAATACCATGAAAATATTAGCTATAATTATCATTAAGTCTCTCCTATCCTCAAAAAGTCTCTCATTTGATCTACACATCCCCACTAGCTATTATGCTATGTTTCTCATCAGTTTTATGGTTAAATGTGTGAATTGGTATTTCTAATTCCCATCTTCTCACTCTCTTCTTAACTGAGCAGTCTGGTTTCTGATCTCATTCAACTGTAACTGCTCTCTCTAAAGGTACCAATGATATCTTATAATTGATAAAGCACTGGCCTTTTCTTAATCCTTGTCATTTTTTACTTCAGATTCTGACACGGACAATCACCCTTTTCTCTTTGATACTCTCTTCTTCAGTCTTCCTGACATGCTGTCTCCTGGTTCTCCTCCTCTCACTGCTCCTTCTTAATTTCCTTTCTGGATCTTCTTTCAGATCATGCCTGCTAATCATGGCTATGTCCTCAAGACTCTGTCCTGGGTCCTTTTCTCTTCTCCCTCAATAATATGTCATTTGGTGATTTCATCAGCTCCCACAGATGGTTAAAATTGTCATCTCTATGTAAATGAGTCTCAAATCTATTTATCAGACCTTCCTTTGTATCCCTTTCATTTGGGACAGTGTTCAGCTTACAGAAAGCTCTTACTAATTCTTACTGATTTGCCTTAAGTTTTAATATCTCCTGTAAAAACATTTCTTTCTCTGAAAGACTTAGGAACACTAATTAATGCAATGACAAAATATACATCCAGAAAACTGAAGATGAAGTTTACTTTCCAACTCTTTCTGGAACAGTTAAGAAAATCTGTTGCATGATTATATATAGTAAGAGGTTTCTTTTTCTTTTTTGTTCAGAGGTTGTAGGGAGTGGGAGAAAAAGAAAATAAATGCTTGTTAATGTTGTAAAAGTAAGAAAATACTTTTAGTTTCTCCAACATATTCAATAAATCCATGGAATATTAGTAATATAAAGTCAAAAACTACTATTTATTATATAAGCATTATTCCTTCAAGAGACAAGAAATTTAAGATTTGATAACACAGAAACAAGAGAATTGTAGAATATTACCTGGATAGCTTGTGGAACAAAAATTCTCCCTAAAGAAGACACAAAATCCAGAATTGCCAAAAGGACATAGTCAGGAGGATCCAATTTAAGTAGAGAAGTCTGCAGGATTACCACCTTAAAAAAAAAAAAAAAAAAAAAAATCTGAGAATACTTATATACTGAAACCTTAGCTGATCACAGATCACTTAAGACTTAAAACAATCAATTCTAAATTTAATATCAATTTTATTATGTCTGATAAAATTATAGAACAAGTATTTTAATTCTAGAATCACACATCTTTATATCTGTACACACACACATACACATATGACATATATTATGTATACATATGCCAATTATATATAGCTTCTTAGATATTTATAACTGAATTGTTTAAAATCAAATGTTAATATATTAGGGGAATATGATATTTAAGTAAATTCTCTTAAAAATAAAAAAAATCCCATTGTGATAGAAACACTTCTAATATATGGATTTCATATTGTGTTTTAAGTAGTAGTACTCTATGAAACTCATGTTTTTAACCATATAATTTAGAAATGTTTATGTAACTATATTGTATATTTTTCAATATATTCAACATAAAAAGAACATACTATTTACTCCTGTACCTTTGGTTAGTATAATAATTTTTACTTTTTCCAGGGCATTTTAAAGTCAATGTTCTAGAGAACATTATCTAGAGATAATTTCAGGATCACAAATTAGCTCAGAACAACATTCAACCTAGAAATATTCCTAACATAAAAAAGGTAAATATCAACTAACAAGAAAAGGAAACTAAAGAAAAAGAAAAAACTGACATATAGAGTTTAAAAAAAAAAAACAAAAAAAAACAAAACCCAGGAAATTTAAATTATTTTCTTTTAAAGCATACAAGGGATAAAATTTAAAGAAATAAGAGAAAGGACCAAAACATAAAACATCTAAACCAAGGACTAAACTCCACAATCTTCCCCCACCCCCCTTTTTTGGACAAGATTATTAACTTGTAGATGAGAGGAATGCTTTAGTTACAGTTTAACATGTATTTCAGCAAAGTGCTCTAAAGTATTCCTTATTTTCTTGTAGAAGATAGAGAGAGGTAGCCTCATTGAGACAGCAATTAGATGGATTCAGAACTAGCTGAATGACCAGAATCAAACATATGCTTTTAATGGTTTGACGTTAACATGGTAGGTGACCACTGGAATGGTGCCCCAAGCTTCTGGGTCTGGACCAGAGCATTTTTGTCAATAAATGACAAAGACTTATCCAAGCCTGAGAGGGACAGCTAATACACTGGACGATGGAACCAGGACCTAAGAAGATTCTAACATACTAGAATGTTGGGCTGGATCTAATAAGATGAACTTACAATAGGAATAAAGTATTCAAAAAACTAACTTCCCAAGCCTAAGAGAGGTATGGTTCAATGATAGCTTCCATAGGGTTTAGTGGACAAGTTAGACATGAATCTGTGGTTCACGTGGTAGCAGGGAAGTCTGAAGTAATCTTGGACTGCAGTGAGAGGCATTCTTTTCAGAAACAGTCACAGTGGCTGGTCAGTCATATCCAATTCTTTTGGGGTTTTCTTGACAAAGATGATGGAGTGGTTTGCAGCTCCTTTTTATAGATGAGGAAATTAAGGCACACAGGGTGAAGTAATTAGTCCAGGGTCCCACAGCTAGTTGTTTCCCAGTCTAGGCCCCATACTCTGTGCTCTGCCTTAATAAGATCAAGAATAATGTGTTCAATTATAGATGCCATAATTAAGGAAGACTGCTGAAAAGCCAGAGAAATGTTGTTGTTGTTCTTGTTTGCTCTTCCTTCTCAAAAAGAACAAATGACTTGAGGGAGGGGATGCCATGACATGCAAATGAGGGAGGACTGGGCAAGGTCCTCTGCCTCACTTTCCCCTCCAGAGCCCTTTGGGTCCAGGGGCCAGATAAAGATCAGGACTCTGGAGATGGTCTGGATGCAGGCGGAGCTTTAACACATCTCAGCTTGACTGAGGCTGCAACCATTCAGTGATTAAGGCTGAGTAGCAACTAAGGCAAAGCATGGAATATATAGGGGATGATAACCAGGATGGTGGGGCCATGTTATGGAAGGAATAACTGAAGGAACCCTGGAGATTAAGGAAGAGCCAGACAATTATCTTATTGTAAATCAAAGGCATGCTGCAGAGGGATCGATCTTACTCTATTCTGGTTTAAGAAAAGACAAGCAGGAATAATAGGTGAAAGATATAGAGGAAAATGTAGCCTTGATGTTGGGAAAAACTAACAATTAGAGCTGTCCAAAAAATGGAATGGGTTGTCTTAGGACATAGTGGGTTCCCATTTATGGGAGGTCTTTTAAGTAGAGCCTAGAAGATGACTTTGGGGTATTTTATGGTAGGAACTCCTTTCAGGTATGAATTAGACTAGATAAATGGCAGTTGAGGTCCCTTCTAACTTAAAATTCTATGATTCTGTGAACTTTCCTGGTTGTTTCCTCATTCCTAAACAGGGGGAATATCTATAGTATTTATAGGAATGCTGTGAAGATCAAATAAGATATGGTACTTTGTAACATATATATTTCATATAAAATTATTAGCTATTATCTTTTCAATGAAAGCTAACAGGTAAATTTCTGATTGTAACTTAGTCATTAGTTTCAACTGCATGTAAAAAAAAAAAAACCTTTAACCAAAGCAACAAGCAACAAAGGCACTTGTCTTCACCTCTTTCTTCCCCAATGTGTCAGAAAGCAATAATTGCCCTCTCCAGAAGATGTCTTGTGTTGTTACCATTTTATTAAATATTAAGATACAGTCCTTTAACACAGAGCTTACTTCAAAGTCTCTTCTAAAGTGGTGGAAGATTTCATTTTGGGCTTTGACCAAATCCCCTTTGGATTCAAACCTGATCCTGACTTAGGGGGATGGATTTTCATGTGTGTGTCAATTGGTTTTAATGCCCTTCGGTACTTTCTAAAACACACCTGAAAATTCTATAAATTCTGGGCCCTCTAATAACTTCCCTTGTAATCTCCCACTGTTTTAAATCACCAGATGAAATAGAACATATCTGTTTCTACAAGGATTCCCCAGAAGACATAGTCATTTAAGCCCTGAAACTTCCCTACCCCTTTTGTACCCTATGAGAAGACAAGTTATCTAGGTTCAACTTATTCTTACTCTACACCTTAGCACAGAATTTTCCTCAGATTCAATGACCTGCAGTCTCTGATTGCTTGATGCTGAGGGAAAAAAAGTGACAGCTGACTTGGGACTGCTTTTGGGAGAAGAGACATTCACAGTACTATGTAGAAAATAGCTTTATGTGGAAAGTTGCCATAAGATTTGCAGAAGAGAGACGTAAAAGAGAGAGTTAATTAGCCTCTGAATAAGCAAGGCAAACATAATTTGAGGAATAAGTTTTCATGCAGTTTGTACAGAGTTCAATATGTAACCAAACAAAGTGAAATTCATATCATTCAAAATAATACTTGCTAAATCAGAAATAGACGTTCAATTTATTCAGGAACAATTTTCTTACCTGACTTATCAGCTGAGGTTCTATAACTTGTATGAAAAATCCCAAGAGAGGAAGTAAAAGGCTGAGGGTCCACTGAAGATAAGGCTGATTTGAGATCTTAACAAATAACAAAATGCAACAGTACTGATGATAGCATTTCCACTTAGCTAAGAAGAAAAGTTATTCATACTTCATTGCACACTTAATCTGGTAGAACCAAGAAAAAGCCAAAAAAACCCAAAAACAAAAACAAAAAAAAACCCAACCTAACAACAACAAACCTAAAATGTAGGAATTAAGAAGGCAGACCAATTAAGTAACCTTCCTTTTTAAAGCATTACTTTCTTGAAGTTAAAAGATCTTTAAAAAAAAATTCTCCAATTAGATCAGGTTAAAATCTATCATTAATTTTTTTCTCTCAGCTTCAAGTCTCTACTGCAACTCAACACAGAATCACAGTATCTTAATTAGATATTATCAAAACTGACCTCTCTGAACAAAAAAAAAAGAAAAAGAAAAAAAGAAAACTTAAAGGCTTGTTTTTTTCCTATAAGAAACCACATAAAAACAAATGCACAGTAGAAAAGAGAGCAAAACTGTGAGGTAAGTAGGTTCTTACATCTAAAAGGAGCCAATTGTTTGTCTATCACTCTGCAATATTATCTTTTCTTTTCAAAAATTTTCTTCCCTATAAGTATTGTATTGATTTCATGAAGAATAGAGGCCTAAGAGCCTTCCTCTTGGACTCTTTTGAATAGTCTGGTGAAACCTATGGACTTGTCAGAATAATATTTTTAAATGCATAAAATAAAACACACAGAATTACAAATGAAAACAATTATATTAAAGTTATTATTGTATTTTTGAAAATTAAGTTCATTATCTCAGGTTAAGAACACTGGTGAAATGTACCAAGGGACCAAAAAATGCTTACGATAAAATAGTGAAATATCGGAAATATAAAAATACTAATGCAAGAATAAATGTTATAAGAGCAGCCTATTCAGCAGCACCACAAAATATGGCTATATACCCTTTTTTCAAGAATCCACTAGTTTGGTTGGCTCTGTTCTCTGTAAGTGTAGGTAGTGGGCTGTGTTTTGGATCTGCAGGGAGGAAAGGAGGAGGGAAAATAAACTATCCTTTCCATTCTTTCCACCAAGTCTGGTTAGAACCTGACAAATGAAAAAAAAAAAAAAAAAAAAAAAAAAAAAAAAAAAAAAGATCCTGACAAATGCTATGGTCTTAGAAAGAAGCCTCAAGGCACTAAAATAGAGACAATCTAACCTAGCAATAACAATAAGGGAACAAAAATCCAACACCATTGTTCTTTCAGAACTGAAGTTTGTTTAATTATTCTTTTTTTTTTTTTTTTTTTTTTTTTTCCTGAGGCTGGGGTTAAGTGACTTGCCCAGAGTCACACAGCTAGGAAGTGTTAAGTGTCTGAGATCATATTTGAACTCGGGTCCTCCTGAATTCAGGGCTGGTGCCCTATCCACTGCGCCACCTAGCTGCCCCCTGTTTAATTATTCAAAAAAAATGCTAAGTTATTTCCTTACTTGTTTAACATTTAGGATTGTCCAGAGTGAACTCATAGTTTCCAGGATTCCTGCTTGTTGGCCCATTTCCAAAGCTTCACTTACAGAATTACACACAGTAAGCAAAGCAGAGAGTGCAACATTCTAAGAAAGGAAAGAAACAGCGTTAGATTTATAAGTCAAGGCTTTACCAGAAAACCAGCAGCCTGATCACCTCGACATCATCCCAAACAATATTTTTTTTAAAAACTATTTTAATATAATTTGGCTTCTTTCATAATTCTATGAATTTATTTTAATTTATGTACTTAAAATCATTTTTCTGAGGATTCCATGGCACACAAAAAAGTGAAGAATCCTTGAAACAACCAAGCATATTTTTTAGTCACTTTAGTCATAGATCTTTTACTGAAAACATGAAACCCTTGCTTCATGCTTCTAAACAAAAAACATATTTCTCTCTATTAGTATGAAATTAAGAACAGAAATACAAATGGCACTTCATTTAAAGAGGGTTCATAAGCATCAAAAACAAGCACAAGAAATTACAAGCAGCCTCTAACTTATAATATGCATTACAAAAGTTCATTTGTAATTGAGCTATTTGGAAGTCAGGAGTCATTTTCTCACATAACCAATGATATATAGATGTGGTAGTTGTTTGCTCAGGCTAGTGTGTAAGTATGCCTACTTAATACATAATGTATACACGGTACAATTCTCATCGGAATTGTATTTAGGCAACTTACTGGGTAAGATTGCCAAGCAGATACTTCTGGATAGAAAAATGTATAAACACAAAAATTTAAGGGGAAAGAATGGATTCTTTTTGGGAAATTAATTACATTTTCAATGATCAAGTTGTTCCTTGACACAAATGTCCATATTTTCAAAACCAATAAATATTGTCAGTGATGTGTTATGCCTGCAATTAGGGAGTTCTTAGAGCTCCATAAAATCAAAATTATAGGTAACCCAAAAGGGCAACAGAGATGGACAATGGTCATACATTACCAACAATGACATGCTCAATAAGTGACACAAAATATATAATTACAAACATGTATGATCATAAAAAGAAGTGGGCTGGTTATATATATACTAAGAGTGAGAGAAAATGGCCTGACTCTTACAATGGTATCCATAAAATGCTGACAGATCTGCAGGAAAGTCTCCAGCTCACTGCATGTTTCCTCCAAAGAGGATTTATGGGAAGTATGGAGAAAAATTACATGGGATTGTTTAGCTTATATCGGATTGCTTGTTGGGTTGTTTTTTTGTGGAGTAGGGAGAACACAAGGTTTTGCAAAGGTGAATGTTCAAAACTATTTGGAAAAAGAAAATGTTATTAAAATATTATTTATAATGATATTTTTAAAAATTACATAGGATTGAGAAAGCATGAATGGATTGTGAATTGAACCAGTTGAGGGAATAGCTAAGATCATAAACTTCAATCACTAAAGCAATGAAATACCTATTGTAGTACTAAAGACACTAACCACTCCATATAACCATATTACATAGGAAAATAAACTCATACATGTACATAAAAATAAAGTAAAGTGAAGAGGTTAGTCTAAAAATGATCTTAAATGTCCCTTCTGAGAGAATATAAGCTCTTTGAGGGCAAAAGTTATTTCATATTTAGCTTTTTGTATTCCTAGTGCCTGGTACACAGTAGGCACTTAATATATCTTTGTTGACTGATTCAATCTCTTAAGATGAATGACTGTACAATATGACTAGGTTATGAAAAGATGTTTGAGAGGTAAAAGAATGATGGAAATTTAGCATATGCAGCAATGATTTCTGCACAGTACACTTTAATCACTTATGTTAACAGATTCTTAAATGAACAAAATATTTTTCAAGTCAAGATTTGGGGTGCATCTTTATTATATTGATTTTCCATTTCTACAAAAAAAAATACTCCAAGTTACTAGCTGGACAGCCTCATTAGTCTCAGTCCAAATATTTTTCACTTTTAGACAATCAAAGCATATAGTCACTTTAGAAGGAACATATCCACTTTGTTTTAATCATAGGCATTTTTGTTAAAAAAATGAAAAATCAGAAAAATTTAAACCTTTTCTACTTAAATGACAAAAAACTTATCCTAAAATAAAGGAAGAACTTAATATTTATTTCAATTAAGAAAGCACTTTTAATCCATGATTTACTGGATTTATACAGAGTGATGGAACAATTAATAGAAGTCCCAACTAAATATGTCTACTGAACACTATATAGTTTCTGTTATGTTCCTAGGGAAATTCTAAAAATTCAAACTATTAAAATCCAAATTAAATACTTGTATGATACTATATAAAACACAGTCCCTAATACTTTTTTATTAAATGATTTTGAGTAGCATTGTCTTTTGAAAAGAACTTCCTCCATTGTATTGTCTCAGTGATTCTTTTTAATGTTTCTTATTTTCCGCAGTGATATCCTAAAAAATTAAGTTGGATGCAATTAAGTCAAACCCACCAGTTAGGTCTACTATTCAATTATCATTTGTTAAAAAAACAACAATAACAACAAAGGAGGAGAGGGAAGAAGAAACAAATCAACAATCAAAAATTTTCCCATCATAAAAATAACAAATTAAATACTGTGTTAAATTGATCCTTTTTAGATTTATCAAGAAAAAAGCAGACATTTACATGAATTCCTTAACAACCTAAGATGCTAAGAATAATTTCAATCATTTGCTAGCTCTTTTCTTACCACAGATTCGAGTTCTCCCAAAGTATGACTGCTGTTTAGCCATTTCTTACACTGTGCAATTCCCACCAAAGTAACTTCATTTGCTATTTTGCTCTTAAATTCAGGAGAAAAAGCCTTGAAGGAAATATACTGCCACAAAGGCAGATTCTCTGCTTCTTTAGGGGAAAATCTCTGGATAAATTCCATCTGAAAGAAAAATTATAAGAATGAATAACAATGTGGTCAATACATTCTTTTTTGTTATATATAAGCACTTATTGTTTAGCATTTCTAAAACTCCTTTTAATTAATTGCACAAACATTTTTAATAAAGACGTACTTTTAAAATAAAACTTTATGAAGCAAGACGACAAAAATTGCTCTCTTTTCAGCATATACTGCCTCCAAAAAAAAAAATTCAAAAAAGCAGTTGAAGGAAAATTTGTTGTAAATCTACTAGGTAACTTTAAATGCAAGTATTAAACTATTTGTCATACGTCTTAAAGGGAACAGAATGTCCCCGTATGTATAATAAAACTTACAAAATGTTTCCGAACTCTTTTTTTCTGGTATGATTGGTAGAGACATATATTAAATTATGTTAATAGGAAATGGATATTTAGCTAAACATCATAGCTGGTTTGGCCCAAGTATTTTATGAAAACCAGGTCACAAGTTTGATAGTGAAATAGTTCAATTAACTTTTTCTCTAGCCTATGAAACTATAGATTATATTCATAAATACATAACTTCTTCATATACGAAAATGTGGATGGCAAATCTATTCCATTACTAACTAAACTATCCAATGTATATTTTCTATTAACAATAGTGGTAAAACACCATGTTCACATACACATTTAATAGACCCAAAGAACTTACAAACAGAAAGCAAAATATTGAAATGAAAATCGGATTTTCTTTCTTTATTATAGTATAAATAGTAGACTTGAAATGCTCCATTATAAAATAATCTATATCAGATCCATCTTGACAGTAACATCCATTTTTTAAAACTGGTATCTGATTTGAAAACACAATCAAGATCTTAGGTTGCTTTAAACAAACAATTAATCCTTTTAAAAAAATATGGTAACCCTTTGACCCAGCAGTATTACTACTGGGCTTATATCCCACAGAGATCTTAAAGAAGGGAAAGGGACCAGTATGTGCAAGAATGTTTGTGGCAGCCTCTTTGTAGTGGCCAGAAACTGGAAATAAGTGGATGCTCCGCAATTGGAGAATGGCTGAATAAACTGTGGTATGTGAATGTTATGGAATATTACTGTTCTGTAAGAAATGACCAGCAGGATGATTTCAGAAAGGCCTAGAGAGACTTGCATGGACTGATGCTGAGTGAAATGAGCAGGACCAGGTGATCATTATATACTTCAACAACAATACTATATGATGATCAATTCTGATGGGTGTGGCCATTTTCAACAATAAAATGAACCAAATCAGTTCCAATAGAACAGTAATGAACTGAACCAGCTACACCCATCAAAAGAACTCTAGGAGTTGATTATGAACCACTACATAGAATTTCCAATCCCTCTAATTTTGTCTGCCTGCATTTCTGATTTCCTTCACAAGCTAATTGTATACTATTTCAAAATCTGATTCTTTTTGTACAGCAAAATAACTGTATGGACATGTACACATATATTTATTTAACTTATACTTTAACATATTTAACTTGTATTGGTCAACCTGCCATCTTGGGGGGGGGGACGGAAGGTGAAGGATAAATAAGGTATTAACATATTTGTAAGTTTTAACCTAAAGTTCAATAAAAGCAGTAGAAAAACTTGAGATGTCATCATATGCATAAGTACACTTAACCTAATATTTTCTTCTAAAGTGCAAGAAGTTACTTTAAATAAAAACTTTAATTTTGATAAAGAAACATTTTCAAATATCTTACATATATATATGAAAGGAAGGCAGGGATTTTAAGTGGACAGTTTTTAAAAAGTCATTAACTTTTATTATTATTAGAACAAAAGGTTTGGCAATTGTCAATGTTGTAAAATTACCCATGCATATATCTGGTAAGTAAAAACTATTATAAATAAAATTAAATAAAATAAAATAGGTTATAAACTCAGAAAAAAATATATATATGGTTATCAGGTGAGTAAAGCTGGTAAGTGATCGTGAGGCAAAAAAGTATGTTCTGATCTTAAACTAAGTTTTGTCTTTGATAGATATTTATTAGAAAGTCCCTCCTTTTGTTTCAAAGATTTTACTAATAAAAGAGGGGACATTGAGAAAATTCCTCCAGTAGGCAACATTACACTTATTAGTAACAACTGTCCCCTCCAGAAAATTATTACTGTTGTATAATCCTATCACTATCCTCTCAGTTACTGCCATCTCACAAGTTAGACTCAGTTCCTTACTGGCACTCAAGTCATATATTCAATCTGTGGCCAAGGTCTGTTGAAACATCTCTTGCATATATCCTTTTTTTCCTTCCACCATGGTGCAAGCTCTTATCACTCATAGCTCCTTTTCAGTAACAATCTGCTCATTTGTTTCCCTGCTCCAAGTTTCTCTGCAGGCTATCTTCTTGACTCCTCTGTCAAACTGATTTTTTTTTTTTTTAAGCACAGGTCTAACCATATCACTCCTCCATTCAATAAATTCACTGTTATTTCTAGGATTGAATATAAAATCCTTTCTTTGTTTTTAAAAGCCCTTCACAACCTGGTTCTTGCTATCTTTCCAATCATCTTACATTTTATTGCCCTCAAAGCATGATCAAGCAACTCTGGTTTCCTTGTCTTTTTTTGTAGAAGACAATCAATCTCCTAGCTCCTAGCCTTTTTTAATCAGACATTTTCTATGACTGGAATACTTTTTACTCCTCAGCTCCATCTCTTAGTTTCCATGGCCCCCAGTCCTACCAACTCCATCCATCCCAGCCAGTGCCTTTTAATGCATCATCCCTTTTATTTGTATAGTCATTTGCATATTGTCTCTCTTATTAGAATCTGAGCTCTTCTGAAGGTAGAACCTGAATGCTTTTTTTTCTATTCTCAGTTTAAAAAAGTTTTTTTTTTTTTTTTTCCCTATCGTCAGTTTAATACAGTAACTAACATACAGCAGGAACTTATTAAATGCTTGGTGATTGAGTAACATTTTTCATTAAAGACCCTGAAGGTTTTGCATTTTTACTTCACACAAAACTAAAAAGTTCTGCTCTTTGATTTGCCAGCTCACAGAAGATCTGAAGGTACAAATTAAAACAGAATTCAGGATGGCACACAGACAACATTGAGAAATGAAAAATGACAGAATGACAATGGAGGATACAGAAAAATACTTAAATATAAAAAAAAAACCCTCCCATAGAACAATAATCTGAATCCATTTAATACTAATAATACAAACTTACAAAAAAAGCCAAGGACAACTACTATATTGCAGCACATAGCAATGCCCTTACCATAAAGAAAAGGTTAATGATATTAAATTGCTGTTTAAGTAAACATATGTTTCAAATGTACTTTCATAAAAGATACTTTACGAACCTTGGAAATTTGTGAATTGAGAATCTTCAAAAATAGTGGATAAATAAGGTATTAACCTAAGTTTTAACCTAAAGCTCAATAAAAGCATTAGAAAAACCTGAGATGTCATCATATGCATAAGTACACTTAACCTAATATTTTCTTCTAAAGTGCAAGAAGTTACTTTAAATAAAAACTTTAATTTTGATAAAGAAACATTTTCAAATATCTTACATATATATAAAAGGAAGGCAGGGATTTTAAGTGGACAATTTTTAAAAAGTCATGATAAAAATAATTTAAAATTAACAAACCAATATTCACACTTAAGCGTTTTCTTTAAATGAATCAATATACTTAAAATTTGTAGCCAAGACTGAAATTTATATTTAAATTTAAAAAAGAATCATTCAAATGAAATTTGATTTCAATTCAAAGTAGTGTAGTAGAAGATAAAAGGGTATTGGCATTCTTACCTGATGGTGTGTATCCATGAGGAATAATAATCGTCTTAGTAGAATTGACAAATTAGTGAGCTGGTAACATTCTCCAGGGCAAGACTTAATCTTCAAAAGAAAAAAAAAATGAAATCTCTTTTTGCCACTATTAAATTTCTATATGGTATACAAGGCCCTAGATGAGTTGTAAATTAACTATTAATAACCTTCATATAAGTCAACTAAAATATCATTTTTTACAAGAAGGCTTTCTCAACCTTCTTCCCTCTGATTATTTTTTCATTTACTCTGTGTGTGTGTGTGTGTGTGTGTGTGTCTGTGTATAGACAGATTCTTATAAATCTATCCAAGAATCTATCCATCCATCCATCTATCTATATGTATTCTCAGGAGTGAGTAGTGAGTCTATGGGGTAGCTAGTGAAAAAAGCAAGGAGCTGGTAGACATTTTCTTCTGCAAGAAATTGCAAGGATGCCAAGTATGCATAATATATCTATTATAAAATATATACCTTGCTTGTCTATATTTCCTTTCATGCTGTCTTCCCCATTAGACTGTGAGCTCTTTGAAAGTAGGGCTAACTTTTTTCCATTTTCTTTGTATCCTAAGCACTTAAATGCCTGGCAAGTAGTGGATGTTTAATAAATGCTTGTTGGCTTGCTGACTTGTTGATTAACAGGTAAGGTTCAAAAGCAAATAAGTGTAAAATTATTCTCACTTAGAACTATATTCCAAGTGAAATTAAAATAATTCCTTATTTAAAAGATCCTTTCAGATCTTCCATTGCCATTGTTAAAGCACTTAAGATATACAGAGAATGAAGCTAGGTACTAGGAGAAAGAGTACTTAGAACAGAGTCTCTGCCCTAAAGGAACAATAATAATCTTCCATATTTTGATGGATTTGAAATCTTATTGACATAGAATTATGGCTAAAGACACATCATAACTGATCCATGCCCATTCACTTTCTAGGCCTGCTGTCCATCACCTTGCTTACATTCTCCATGGTGGTCTACCCAACATGCTGGGAGCCATCCTCTAGTTCCTTTGACATGATGTTGGATACTTAAAAAAATATCCTGATGAACATTGATTATTCTTCCTCTTGCTACATGACTTGGGCCAATCTTTACTAATCATAAACTTCTCTAAAGAAATTCTTTATACCACCTGTGTTCTGAAACTTTTTTTTTTTTTTTTTTGGATAATATATATCTATCATGAGCCTCTCTATTTCCCTTTGGAAAACCCTCAACTTTAATTCTTTGGAGACTGGTATTTTAAAATTTTTAGTCCCTCACTCCATCTCTGAAAGGATTTAAAAAGACAATAATTTCTTTAATGGAGAAGTTTTGGGGTCCCAAAGAAAATTCAGACCATTGTCCTATTCAATTTTGGACATAGTTCACTGCCTATGTGCAGTCTACCTAGGATACATGTACGAATATAACAAATTTATGAGTTATTCATTCGAATGAACATTCTTGTATGGACAGCAAACATTCTTCATTTTTCCTTGCTTAATTTTTTTTCTAGGATGTACAGTTAGGCCATAGTCCTTTTGAATAATTAAGAATCTCCTGAAGAAAACTTTTCAGCTTTCCAGTGCTTGGTGTAATTAGTACAACATGATCTGAAAACATGAGCATCTTAAGACTCTCACAATCAATAAAGAATCCCTGTTCCATCTGGACTCAGTGACAGGCATTTTTGCAATAGTGGCTTTTATGTCCCACTTAATATTTAAGATCAGTGATAAACAAAATCATCCAGTTATGTTTCAGATTTACATGACTTTGACCTATGTGTGGGAATCGGCTCCCACAAATCAAATGCCTATTTTTTTTTCCTTCTAGCAGTTAATAAACAACAAGCACAGTGGGATCTTGCATTCTCTTTATGTCAGCCAACTATTTAACAGTAGATATCGTCTGTATGATATTCCTTGTGAAAATCTGCCTGCTGCTTTTTTTACAACTTCAACAAGGATATATTTGATTCCTGTGTAGATTATTCTCTTAAAAATTTTATACAGGGAGCTGTTAGGTTCTTACTAAGTGCTAAGTTGGTACTTGACAATTCTCTAGTTCCTGCCTTTCCTGGGGAAGAGCTTGCATGCTTAGGAGGAGCAAGTTCATTGGTTGAAGTACTTCTTCCCAGAAGCCCTTGCATTATCCCATGCCCATTCTCTGGGAGGATAAAGAGGACAGCTGTGGAGAAAAAAGGGAGTCTCTGCTCTAGACCAGACTTGAGGCAGCTCTCTGCAGGAAGAGAA
This sequence comes from Sminthopsis crassicaudata, assembly GCF_048593235.1. NCBI lineage: Eukaryota > Metazoa > Chordata > Mammalia > Dasyuromorphia > Dasyuridae > Sminthopsis > Sminthopsis crassicaudata. The sequence goes on along the minus strand of NC_133620.1, from coordinate 57,873,020 downwards.
ATCACTACTCTGGATGAGAGTTAACAGCAACTGTCTGGAGACAATGGTTCTCTACAGGAAGAAAAATCTGTCTGAGAGATTTGAGTTGACACAGCAGATCTCCTCCCAGAGAGCGATTGGCAGCTTCTGGAGACAACAGCACGTCACAAATTGGCGCCCAACGTGGGGCTGTTTTTCATTCCCTGTGGCAAAACTGTCCATTCATATCTTTTATAAGGCTCAGCCAAATTAACACTAGGCACTGAAAAAGCAAATCTTTTCATATCCTCCTTATCTAGAGGGATAGAATAGGGGGCAGCTAGTTGGTGCAGTGGTTAGGTGCAGTAATTAGAGCACTGGCCCTGAAGTCAGGAGGACCTGAGTTCAAATGTGATCTCAGATACTTAACAACTTCCTAACTGTGTGATCTTGGGCAAATCCCAATTGTCTCAGGGGAAAAAAAACTTTTTTTTTTTTGTACAGATTGCATTAATTGCTTACTTTGGGAAGAAAACTATAATAACAGTTCTAGATTATTTTTTTAAGTCTCATAACTTCTTTTCTTTCAGATACACTAAGGATTGATTCCTCAGCACCTTCAAAATTGTGTCTTCTGAAACAGAGCCCTCCTCTGGATATATCTAGTCTAGTCTAGCTGATCATATCCTTGTTTTCTTTAATGCTTTCAATTCTTAATAAAAAATATTAGAAACTGATGTAGTAATATGACTATGATGGTTCTATTGTTTGGATGGGGAAAAGAGTATGATAAAAACATATTTACATAGCTTTTACATATTTATTTTGGTTATCTTTCTTCAAGCTTCATCCTTAAATATCCTCAGAATGACTATTTTAAATGGGTCTGTTATCAAGTTTTTTGCAAAACTGTTTTCTCTGCACTACTCTGTTTTATGAACAGAAACTTCTTGTAACCTTATCCTACCTCCTCTATACTATCTTACAAATTAGCTAATATTATAAACTGTTGCTGCCTTTGACTGAATATCTCTTGCTTGGCATGGATCAAGGGTTTGTTGATTGAAGAATTTTCTAGGTTCTACTGGTTTCCTCATCATGAAAATTTTTTAACCAGGTAAATTTCCTTTCAAAATGTTAAAAGCCTATGTCAATATATTTGTAAACATCAAACACCTAAGCAGGTCAGATCAGAATTGCACAACATATCTTCTCATTTGATTTCTTTCAAGTTAGATACTAATGTTTACTTGACAAACCAGTAATCTAACTTGTAACAAGTGTAACAAAAAATATCTAACCAACAATATGGCTTCACAAGCAGTCAAATGTTGAAGAAAAAAAAATTGTTATACATTAATCAAGCCTTATTCTAATTGATTTATTCAGGTAGTTTTGAAATTTTTTCACATAAGTTTCCAAAAAGATAAACAAGGGTTTTCAACATCACAGAAATAAAAATATTTAAACTATAAATTAAATAAGTAACTAGCAATTTCTAAAATTCTGTCTAGGCCCAACTAAACTCTAGTAAAAGAGAAAGATCACATTTAAAAAATATTTTAACTGGTAACATGGTAGACAGCATGATGAGTTAGGAGCCAAGATCACTTGAATTCAAATTTGGCCTCCAACACATACTGGCTATGGGATTTGATTTGGGGGGAGGGGAGGGAGGAAGTAAAGTCATTTCCTCAGTTTCCTCAACTATAAAATGAGAATAACAACAATACATACCTCTCAGGTTGTTACAAAGATTAAATGAGTTGTTTAATTGTAATTATACATATATATAATAATTGTAAAGCACTACATAAATGCTAATTACAGTATTATTACTGTTATTTTCACTTAGGATAAGAATATCTACTTGTACCTATTCCTGTTCAGGAAACAAAAACTAAAACATAAAGCTATGAAGATAAATCTTAATTTCATGGAGAAAACAATCCCTGCCTTCCAAACAAACTACTTACGTGGGAATCAGTTTTATTTTCTTTAGATATTAAATGCTATAAATGCTCTTCTGTTTTGAGCTGAAACATTGATTCAAGCAAATACAATTAATTTACACTTGTGATACTACCAACATTCCACCTAAATAGATTAAAAAAAACAATTAAGCCTAAAAAAGTACTGTTCAAGCTTACAACAATAGCGCACCCTACACCCCCACTTAATACTAACCCCAAACCTCCAAAAACCGGAGACGGTTTAGAAGCAAAAGCAACAAACCCGAAAATCAGCAGCAGAGATAATAAAAAAATAATTATCATTTCCATAATAATTTTAGTATGGACTTTAACCATAACACACATATGTCTTTTTTATAACAGATTGTTTTTAAATTTAACCAAATGCACTGAACTGAGAATTCACCCTGTACAAACAAAACTGGTAGACTTCTGGATTTCCCCCCCCATAGTATTTGAAGGCTACAGGATTTTGGATTTAGAGTTAAAATAGACTTCAGAAGCCACTTAATCCAACCCCTTCTTTTTGTGAATTAGTAAACTGAGGCTGAAGTTAGTTGACTTACCCAGTGTCACATAGGTAATAACTGAGGCAGAATCTGAACCCAGGTTCTTTGACTCACATGGATTTGAGAAAGAATGCTTGATTGAATATTTATGAAAACTGTTGTAAAACTTCTCAGACAACAAATCCCTCATTTAAACTATTTGGACTTGGTCACCAAGTCTTAGCTGAATCCTCAAGTCAGACCCTTCAGGCCTCTTTCTCATTGGTGTAATTTTCTCTTAGCTTCCACTTGGGGCAAGGAACCAGATATGCCCTTCCTAATTTTCTGCTTAGTCCCTTCATGCTATCACTCCATTCCCTTACTTCTCAGTTTCTCTTATTATAGTTGTCTTGTCCAACTAGAATATAAGTTTCTTAAGGGGGGGTTGGGGGGACTGTCTTTTTGCTTCTAATTCTATCCATAGCACTTAGCAAGTACCTAGCAAACAGTAAAGCACTTAACAAATGCTTGCTGTTTATTTTTTTAATTGATAAACATATTGCTCTTATAATTTTTCTCAGGTTGTCGAAAATGTCTTCTGACAAACCTCCAGAGAAATTTCTTGCTTGCTGTCTTGTTTTTATGGGCATTAATTTGAAAATAACCTGTTCCTTTGCCTTCTAAATTTCTTTGCAGTTTTCATATTTGTATTATCTTTCATTCTACACTGATACTTGGTACTGAGTATCATCAGCATTTAGAACACTGTCATATTCTTGAAAATCATTTGGAAAATAAATTGAATACTTTTCTTTAAAATTCAACTTATTTTCTATTTTCTAAATTTGAATAATATGATATTTGATATATTTTCTCACTGAGCTGATATATTTCCTACTGAGCTGTAAGTTTCCTAGGCAAGGAATTGGGAGGTTTGGGGTAATATACCTTCCCAGACAGGTTCTACAGACATAGTAACTTGCCTCTCTGAGATAGAAAAGGACAAACGATTTCCATGACACTTTGTACTTTCTCCTAAAAAGAGAGTGAAGGAGAATTAGGAACTCCAGCAGAAGCAGCAGAATATACTCAAATGGCTCATTCTAACCACTTGTTCTTTGGGATCCTTGAAGTCACTAACCATTAAAGTATATGCTGTTTGAATGAGGAGAGTCATAGAATTCTTCAATTTTCTTTACATCTTGATCCCCTGTAACAGGTGTTGTGCATAAGCTGATATTAACCCCGATGGTTTTCTTGGGAATACTTCTCATGGGCACTATTACATGATATGATTAATGTCCCATTAAATAGTATTTGTAGTTAGACTTATAACCAACTCCACCAACTTCTTCATTTAGCTCTCCCAAAGAGAACATATGAGACATCCTTCCATCTAGTGGGCACTTTTTTTTGCCTTTGGGTTTCTTTTACAATAAGAATGTCTAGTTAAAAAGATTCAGTTGTTCCACCTATATGAAATTAGTCACTGGACAAGGATCTCAAATCTATATTATCAGAAGCTTTTATTTAGGCAATCTAAAAGCTATGTGACTCTTAAAACTCTGTTATTATTATTATTTTTTTTTTTACCAGTTTGCTACTATCACTGCTAAAGTGGAAAGACAAGGTAGGAGGGTGAGTGATGACTCAGAAATATTTTTCACTTTTCTTGGTTTTAGATATGGTGAAAGAATTCATCAAGAAGGAAGAAGCATATTGGTGATAAGGTTCTTCATACTCAGTTAAGCTGGTCTTCAGAAAGCAAATACATTCTGCCGCAAATCCCATATTCAAGGCCTTTCCAGTCAGAGAACCTAAAGTCTGTGCTCTTCTGGCAAAGCCTTGAACCTAAGGTCACCTCTATCCTATTTTGGAGTAAGAATTTGTAGAGAACCATATAGTCTAGTAGGAGAAAATGTTTTTATAATACAAAAATTATCCTTTAATCAATCAGTCCTGTCAAAATTTCCAAATAAGGTACAGAGAGCAAAAGAAAATTGTCTATTTTTAAAAAGCTACATAGGGTACCCAAAACTTCTCAGGATTTAAAACGGACTTCACTCCCTCAAGCTATTTTCTTTTCATTTAAAGCAAACATCAGCATAACTTTTATTTTCCTCCCCCCCCCTTTTTTTTGAACTTTTGTTTTTTTCAAATGAGCAAAGTTAAAAACTTAGATCATTTTTAAAGTTCATTTCCATTCTGCTCAGTTATTTTGAATTGTGCCCATCTAGTTATGATTCTATTTGGCAAAGATATTGGAGTGGTTTACCATTTCCTTCTCCAGCTCATTTTACAGATGAGGAAATTGAGGCAGACAGAGTTAAGGGCCAAACTCAGGGTTACACAGTTAAGTGTCGGAGGCCAAATTTGAACTCAGGAGTCATCATCCTGACTGTAGGCCTGATACTCTAAGCACTCTGGCACCACCAAGTGGCCATTTCTATATGAAAATTAGGTTAAATCTTATTTGAATCAGATGAAAAAGAGGTGGTTTTTTTTTTTTTTTATTTGTTTTTTTGGCATGCCAATTTCTGGTTTCTATTTTGCATTCAATTTTAAGTTCCTTTTCATTTAAAAAATTCATTTTATCCATGTTTAATTCATTCTGATCACTGTGGAAGTAAGATTTTCTCAATATGTAACAATTTCCTCTGTGTTCAGTCACGTTATTTCTAATTCTTCTTTCTGAAAAGGATAAAATTAATCATAGAAGAAAAGAACTCTGTAGTTCAACATGCATACTACTTCATATCGTTAGCATTCTTCAACATAAAAATAGAGAATAGAATTTGCATATCTAAATACAAATGGACTTATGCTACTCACCAAATGTGCTATTATGAACACATGATGGGCACAGAGTTCAGCAGTCCCATACCTGAGATACAAAAGAGAAATAATTCGGGCTCACATACTTATTAAGATAAGCAAGGAAATGAACTCTAGTAAAGCAACAAATATTTTTAAAAAGAAAAAATATTTTAAAACTTCAATCATTTCTAAGATGACAAAATAAGCTAAGAAATTTAATCTTGAATTCTGAAAGATGGCCTAAAATGGTTCTCTAACCTGCAACACTACTACTTTTTCTATATAAAAGATTAAACTTGAAATCAAAGTATCTTTGAACTGACAATTAATTATTGCTACTTATTCCTAGAAATCAATATAAAGACATGTCACACAGCAACTTTAGGTTATACCTTACCGGGCCAAGAAGCACCATGTATCCATAGCTAATAAGGTGGTAATCATTCCAGAATTAAGTACAGCATTCAATAAAATGGTATCCTAAATTAAAACAAATTTGTATTTTAAAATGTTATACATTGTATTTATATATCTAAGTGTATGTGTACATACCCACACACAACACATGCCCTAATAGAATGTAAGCTCCTTGATGGCAGGGATTGTTTCACTTTCGTCCTTAAATAGAATGAAGAAGGAAAACTATGGATAGAGGGAAACATATTTGGAGGGGCCAAAATGAAGATGCTTCTGGTATGAATGGAGAAAAGGGGCCAGATGCAACAGATGTTATAAACATATAACTGGTCCAACTTGACAAATGACTGAAAATGGGAAAAGCTTGAAGATGGCTCTTGTTACAGTTAAAATAAAGTAAACTGAGGCACAAAGTTCTAAGTATGATTAATTTATTAGCAAAGTGTGAATTCACCAATAAATAGGATCTCCTCAGGAAAGCTAAGACCCTGCATGACAGGAATGACAACTCTCAGAAGAGAGTACAGAACAGTTCGGGAGTTTGGGGAGTACAGAGTTGTGGGGAACAAGTTATGTTTAGTTAAAAGAGCTCACCATCAATGCGAGGAACAATATGATTGGTTGGAAATTGGGAACAAGGAGCTAGTAACTACTCCTATTTTTCCTCCTGTGATTAAGAAATTTTCATGGTTTGAGTTAACCTGCAAGGTTAGAGATAGTGGACTAGATTTTGGACAACACAACAGATATCTTTATGTTATTCATATTATCCATAGATGGATATATGAGGAAACAAAATGAGCTCTGTTTTAGACATAATGATTTTGAGGTGCTGGGTGATGACAGTACTATTTACATAGAGATGAATGTAAACTGATATGATCACCAATAGTTTCAGAGGGAAGAGGGTCCAGGACAGAGTCTGAGATTACACAAAAGTAAGATAAGTCTTTTCAGCTTGACTGTGAGAATAATAATTAATTCATAATGAAAAGTGTGTCAGCAACTGAAACCTGCCCCTGTTGTCTGATGTTTTCTGAATGCTGATTCACTGATTCAAATATGGTTTCTATATTACACATTTTCTATACAGATTCTACAGGCACTACTTTAATTTTAAAAACAGACTTCTCTTCACTGGTATATTGTCAAAAACAATTGTTTTTCCCCACAAACTATAGTGATAATTCTGAATTTTTTTTTTTTCCCGATGGGGAGTGAAAAAGAGGGACTATGTAGAATAATAAGTAATAATTTTTTTTTAAATAAGCATAGTTCTTCATTTCAAAAATTAGGTTTATAAAGGCCAAATGTTATATATGATTAATTTTTAAACCAACCAAGAGAGGACAAAATTTTAAGCTCCTTTTGCTCCTTTCTCTCTTCATGTAGGCATATAGATTTAAAATTTTCTATCCATTATGTCTCCCTCTCCCCATCTTTATATCTAGAAAGATGTTAATCAAATAAACATACCTAGATATGATTAGCATAAACATCCATTTTGTAGGCTGAATATTAAATAAAGATGAAGGAAAAGTAAAGTATTAAAGAAGAATGTCTATTTAAAAGACTATATAGAAATATCCTTTTTATCTATTCCACAATGTTTCTCTCCAATTTCCATGTTCCATAATTTCAGTGTAAAAATAGTAGGAGTTATATATATTGATAAATTTTTCCTAGAATTTTACCATAGCTTACCAGTTCAGGGAACAGGGATGGGTGAAAAGAAGCAATGAAAGTGCACAAGTGAACACAGACATATTGATATAAGGTGACAGCCATTTCAGCTTGTCCTTTACTTATAACTTCTGGCAAATTAGCAGGCAAAGACAGCTCCCCCGAGCACTGCTCAAAACTGTAGAAAATGGCTTCAAGCAAAGACATCCTAGAAAAAGCAAGAACATTGAAGCCAATATGGTTAACATTTAGTTCTTAAACAATTGTAACAATAACACATACAGGGCTTATATAAGTCAAGAAAAACATCTTAAAGAGATAGAACAAAGATAACGGACTCAAAAGGGCTAATTTCAGAGAAACCTGGGAAGACTTACAAGAAGTTATGCAGAGTAAAGTGAGCAGAACCTGAGAAACATAGGGATGATAATTAAACCCATAGGAGCTCTTGAGGTCACCAAGTGAGAGAATGTAAAGAGAAAGGAGAGGATCACACAGATTCTTTTTTTTTTTCTTTTTTTGAGGCTGGGGTTAAGTGACTTGCCCAGGGGTCACACAGCTAGGAAGTGTTAACACTTAACACCAAATTTGAACTCGGGTCCTCCTGAATTCAAGGCTGGTGCCCTATCCACTGCGCCACCTAGCGGCCCGATCACACAGATTCTTGAAGTCCACCTAACAGTTAGGAGGCGTAATGAGATATTTAAAAAGAAGGCAATAGTACATGTTATTTTCCCTCCAAAGTGGGAAAGATCAAGGCAAATTGGAATTCTCAAATGAAGTTTCATGTAGGATTTTACTTGAGCATCTAAGCTTTCTTTTACACAGTGATATATATCATTTTAAGTCCAGAAAGACACCATATAAACAAAATCCCTGAGAGAGCTGCAGTATATATTCAAGGACAATCAGGAAATCTCACTGTGAATTAAATGCTAAGTTGAATTTTTTGGTCCTTTAGAAAACAAATAACAATTAAATGTCTTTGAGAGGAGAATAAGAAAGTAGTATGTTAGGAAGATTAATCTGGTAACTGTGGTAGAAAGTTAGAGGAAGGCCAATTAAGAGGCTGAAATAACAAGTATAAAGTGATAAAGGCATACTCTATTAAGATATTATTGGAAAAATAGAAAGGCTGAACAATTTGAGATATATGCAATATAATGTAATAGTATCATATATGAGGAAATGAAATATTAATACTTTTAGAGAACTATGAAAAGGACTATGTGAACTATGCAGAATACAGAAAACAAAGTATACAATGACAACGATTCAAATAAGAGGATTAAAACGAAGTCCAAATTGTGTAACTAAAATGACACAAATTCTGGCACTGAGAAAAGATGAAGAAATGCATCTCTCTCTTTTCTTATGTGCTATCATATATGGTCATTCTGTCAAATGATTTTGCTGATTTGTTTTTCTTTGTTATAATGGAAAGCTCACTAGGTGGGGATAAATTATAAGGAAGCTATCTGGAAATAATCGTAATGTAAAAGCAGAAAGCATCAACAAAAGTTTTAAAATAAATCTATTTAGAGATGTAACATTTAAGATTTTCGTATGTAATGAAAAATATCCAAATTAAATGATCAAATGTGAGATGTATTTTTAAAAAAGAGAAAATATCCAATTAATTTCTGAATTACAAAGACTGTCATATTAACAATAGTTTTAGTATTAAATTGTCATCATTCTAATTCTCTGAAAATTGGCAACTCATTACTGATCAGAAAATTTGATTAAAGTATCATGTCAAATAACAGAGTTTACAGTAGTTCATCTATAGTATGTTTTGTATTTAATAAAAACATTTTTATTACCTAGATTTATGTTCAGAATATTGGCTTCTCTTACACCAAAGATGCTGTACATTTTCAGGCTGAGACGGTAGCTTGTCCATTACATTAACTAGAAGGAGACACTGGGGAAGTTGTAGCTCAGAAGATAGATCTTAAAGTGAAAAACAAATGAGAGAATAATATATTTACACAAATATTTTTAAACAAATCAAATTTCACTTAAAATTAAATTCTGGTGACAAGACATATGTAACTTTTAACTTTCAGAGCACTGGGAAATGGGTATGGGGGTGTGTGTGTGTGTGTGTGTGTGTGTGTGTGTGTGTGTGTGTGTGTGTGTGTGTGTGTATTTCAAATTAAATCAGTTGTAAATGCAAGGGGAAAGAATCAGGAGTTGCAGAAATTGAAATAATGGATTACCTATACAAAAAATATCATTCTGTACACAATGAAATATAATAAATTATTCTACATAATTAGAGAAATATTTATGAAGTAGTCATTGTATATGCAGGCACTAATGATGAGATAAAGGGTTCCTTTCAAAGGGTTTATAATCTAATGGAGGAGTGACAGGGAAGACATTTACATAAATAAGTATGATAAAAAGAAAAATGCATTAGAAGTCTAGGAAAAATGCTTTAAGAAATTTGAAGAGATGGGGCAGCTGGGTGGCACAGTGGATAGAGCACCAGCCTTGAATTCAGGAGGACCCGAGTTCAAATCTGGTCTCAGACACTTAACACTTCCTAGCTGTATGATACTGGGCAAGTCACTTAATCCCAGCTTCAAAAAAAAAAAAAAGAAATTTGAGGAGAAAGAAAGATCATTCTCACCTAGATAAAGAAGCTTAAGGAAAGTCTTCATAAAAGAATAAATATCTTCCTCCTTAAACAAGAGGAAAATGAGATGGCAGGAGTTGGGGAAAAGGGAGTCAAAAGAAGTAACCCTTTCCAGTAAAGAGGAGTGGAAAAGGCAGAAAGAGAACAAGGAATAGAGAATTGCCCATTTTTAAATGGAATGCTGAATATATGAAAAATAATAAGATATAAGGATGGGAAAGTATATTGGAGTCAAATTATGGAGGGAATTGAACACTAAATGGTGCACAGGAATTTTATATTTTATTTGAAAGACAAATGGAATTTACCTAATTTGTCTTCTAATACAGTCTCTACAAAAGGGCTGAATGATAAAAGTTGACTGATGAGTGGATCCAGAGCCACTAGAAATACACTTAATATTTCCTTCTCTTGTGCCTTGGGAATCATTGTAGCATACAGACTTGGAGGAAATTTACTATAAAATGAAAAAATAAAAAAGCTTGTTAGTGATTTGTAAGCAGTACCAAATTTTATACCAATAGACATCAGAATAAGTCAAATCAATATGGAAAATCCTAATGGCTAAAATTATTTAAGAATTTTATCCTAAGGCAATGTGGTGACGTGAATAGAGAGCTGGAAAGGCCGAAACTTAAATCTTGTCTCTTCTACATCCTGGCAGCAGCACTTTTAGCAAGTTACTCTCCGTTCTCTGGGCAACTCCCTAAGATTATAATTTGTTATCTGTACCAGAAGAGTGATATTTTTAAAAATATTCCAATGAAATTGTAGGTTTAGATCAAAAAGTACAGTAAAATAAAACTCTAAATTCTAAACTACATATCAAAGCCAACATTTTGAATATTTTTTAATTACTGAGATAAATATCTGGTACAATATTATGGCACTCCATAACAATGATAAACATATTGACAACACAGAAAACATCAACCTTGAATTCAACAGCCATGAACAATATAAGAAAATTATTTCTTTTAAGTTTTTCAGTAATAACAGAATGCTGAAACTATAGTTTAATGGAATGGTCAGTCTGAGAATTTCAAAGCTTTACAAAGTAGGCTATAGTACTAGAAATAAACTAGGAAGTAAAAGTTAGGGATCAATTATTAAATGCCTACCACAGAGCAGACACTATGCAATGCACTGGAGATAAAAAATACAAAAGGAATCAATTCTTGCTTCAAGAAGCTTACATTGTAAGGAAGGGCAGAAGACACAACAAATACATAGAAAAGCAAATGTAGACTATATACAAAATAAATTCATAGTGACTGGGAAAGTCTGTGCTGCAAAGCTCTTGCACTGGCAATGCCAGAGAAAACAGATTCTGAACTGCAGGTGCTGAGCCATAGAACTGAAAAAAAAAAAAAAAAAAAAAGGAAGCAGGACTAGTCAACAGGACAAGAGACCATATGCATATGGATGTGTGTGTTAAAGGGGGGAGGGACAAGAGAAGACTGTGAACCTTTTACCTAACCTGGAAGAAAGAGAAGGGCAGCCAACTGAAGCCATTTCTGACCCCTAGAGAGCTCATTGTGGGAAGAGGTGACATGCTTTGAAATACAGACCCCAATGAAATCAATCAGGGTGAAAGATCAGGAAATAAGACATGAGGAAAAGGTAGGAAGGTGGGTGTGAGGAGGCGGGGAAAGGAAGGACATGGAAAGAAGAGAGAAAAACATGACAAAAAGTACCAAAGGTTTCAGGAAGAAGATAACATAATACAAAGTACTTGGGAAGCATCAGGAATATCAGGAAATACTTCAGTTAAGTTGACAGTGCTTGAGCTGAGCCTTAAAGGAGAATGAGGTAAGGAGGGAGCACATCTTAGGCCTGGAAATCAGGAGCAGAGAAACATGGGGACAGGGGGATGTAACAGGAGAGTAATAAAGAGAAAGGAGTCCAATTTAGCTGGACTGCCACATGCAGGAGTGGAGAACAACATCCAGGGAAGCTAGAAATAGAGGTTAGAGTGAGGTTGTAAGGCTCTTTAAAATCTAAACAAAAGTATATTATATCCTAACACCAATAACTAATGTCACTGAGATTATTGAGTTGAAGTAGAATAGGGAAAATGGGGTGGGGGAGCAGAGTCAGATATATGCTTAAATAAAATTACTTTGGGAGTGGTCTGGAGGATGAATTGGAATGTGGAGAAACTGGAGACAAGATCAATTAGGAGTCTAGCAATAATTTGGCAAAAAGTGATAAGATCTTGAATTAATATGTCTTTATGAGTAAAGACTGGAGTTAGAAGCATGAGAAATTGTAAAGGAAGAAATGGTAAGATTTGGCAATTGACTATATATGTGGGTATGGGAGAATGAGCAGTCCAGGATAAAGTTCAGGGTATAAATGTTGGGCAGCTAAGTGGTCCAGTGAATAGAATGCCACTTGCCCAATTTTCCTCAGTATCCTCATCAATGAAATTAACAAGAGATGGAAATAGTAAACCATTCCAATACCTTTGACAAGAAAATCTCAAATGGGGTCATGAATAGTCAGACAAGGCTTAAATGAATGAACAACAACAAAAAGGTATCTGGAGATTGGAAAGATAATGGTGCCCTTGATATAAATAGTTAAATTTGGAAAAGACAAAAAAAGACAAAAAGTTTCAGGAGAAAGATTATATGTTGTTTTGAACATGCTAGATTTGAAATGGATCTACATAGTCAATCACCACTAGAAATTTGGTGATGCAGGATTAAGATTCAGAAGAGTTATCAGCATGGGGATAACTAAGCTCATAGGAGGAGATGAGATCATCGAAAGAGTGTATAGAGAGAATTAGAGCAGGCTTTGGAAAGAGCTTCGTGTAATCATCAGTTAGGAAGCAATACACAAATAATGAGCCAGAAAAGGAATATCAATTTGGCAGCTGTGTAGAGAATGAAAAAGAGAAAGATCAAACATATGAAAACCAATTAGAAAGCTATTGCAATTGTCCAAATAAGAGATAATGATACTATATGACTAGGGTATGAGTTGAAAGAAAAGGTCAAATCAAAGATATTGAGGAGGTGGGATCACAAAACTTGGCAACTGCCTTTGACATGGAGGAGATGAATATGAGTAAAAAGTGGAGGATAATTCCAAGGTTGCAAATCTGGGTATTAGGAAGAATGATATTGTCCTTGATAGAATTAAGGAAGTCAGAAGGAGAACACTTGAAATGAATGTGAATGCAATTAAATTTTTTTGGGGAAAAAATGTTGCTCTTGGAACCAGGAATAGCAGACTGAGATTAAGATGAAAGTGAATTCATCTACCGATATGTTGTTTGGAATAATCCAGGGACAAGTGATGGAATCTAATATAAGAAGTGGAATTCTGAATATAAATAGATAAGAATCTCCATTTTGCCCCTGGGGTTCCTTCCTATTTCTTGAGATATAGGGACACAATTGGGAAGGAAAATGAGAGGAAATGGTGTAATTATGACTAAGCAAGGAGAAAGGGAAAGTAAAAAATACTTAATATATTCTGCTATAATATAAATGGAATGTTTTACTTTTGGTTACTGGAGTTAAAATTGCATTTTAGTTAAATCTATGTGAAATTAGATTTTTTACTTAATCACCTCTTTTTAAAAAAAGTTTCTTTAATTGTGATGTTCCTGACAGTACTGAAGAGAAGTTAGTCTGTTGAATGACAATAATAGCAAAGACACACTTGAGATCAATAAAATTGTCAATATCTAATTTTAGATAATACAGCTCAACTAGTCTGGACTTCCGCTGACCAACCAAAAAACAAAAAAACAAAAAAACTGATTTGATTTTTTTTTCCAGTTAATTGACTCATTTTTTTCATGAGCTGGTTATTTTGGTTATCTAATGGATAGAATGTCAAAACACTGTAATATCAGATGTTACTAAGCAAACAACTTTACATATCTATATCAACTCATCTTCTACTGAGTGGGACTACAATAACATTTGACAACAATGAAAACCACTAGAGTGTGCAAATTGCAATAATAACTGCTTATATCCTACAATATGATATTTCTGATTCTGGTCATAACATCATCGTATTAGTTATCAAGGACCATCACATGCTTATCATTGAACTCACTACAACAGATTTAGAGAACCATCACAAATCCCATTATTTGAAGCAAATAAAATTTACCGAAAAGATGACAGTACAAAAAAAAAAAAAAATCATAGTGGCTAATTTTGGATGATGCATAATACATAATGAATAATGAAGACAAACATAAATTTAACTAATTCTTACGCTAATGGCACCCTAGATTTAAAGACAAAAAGGACCTAACTGGTCCTAAAGTCTCCTACTTTCGTTCTACAAATGAGGAAACTAAGGCTCACTATTCAAATGGTCTATCTGTACTAACTTTAGTAATCAAATGATTTTCTATGCCTTACCTGTGTGTCTGAAGATAAAGTTGATGTAGTGTACAGCAAGAATCAGAGAGAAAAGGAAGAAATTCCTAAAATATAAAAAATAACTTATTTTCTATTTACATATTTAATACACAAATATGAATAGTAACATACACAAAAAAATAAAAATACAAAATAAAATTGTCATGGATTTGAAAAAAAAAAAGAGCCAGAAAAAGAGATTAAGAAGCAAGAATTCTTAATCAAACATACATATACACACTCCTCTCCTTCAGAGATCTCATCTTTTCTCAGGGTGTCTTATCAGTGACCTCTTCTACTCTGATGTCTCTTTATCCCCTTCATTTTCACTGCTACCATTCTAAATTGGGAGCTCTTAATACCTCACAACTAGATTAATAAAACAGTTTCTGAACAGTTCTCTTTGACTTTAGGTTCTCCTCATCCCATTTACCCTTCAGCATGGCAGCCAGAAACCAGTGGTGTTGCTAAAATATCACTCATTTTGATGAATCAAATCAGTTCCAATAGAGCAGTAATGAATTGAACCAGCTACACCCAGCGAAAGAAGTCTGGGAAATGAGTGTAAACCACTATATAGAATTCCCAATCTCTCTATTTTTGTCCGCCTACATTTTTTAATTCCTTCACAGGCTAATTGTACACTATTTCAAAAGTCCAATTCTTTTTGTACAGCAAAATAACTGTATGGACATGTATACATATATTGTATTTAACATATACTTTAACATATATAACATGCATTGGTCAACCTGCCATTTGGGGGAGGTGGTGGGGAGGAAGGAGGGAAAAAATTGGAGCAAAAGATTTTGCAATTGTCAATGCTGAAAAATTATCCATGCATATATCTTGTAAATAAAAAGCTATAATATAAAAGAAGAAAGAAAAAAATTATCACTCATGTCACTTCTCTGCTCAATAAAGCATTTTTCTATTTCCTATAGCATTGAAATTTCTGTACTTAGCTTTCATGTTCATTCAGAACATCTGATGAGATCTAACTTGTCACTGTTGTTCAGTAGTTTTCAGTCATGTCCAACTCTCTGCCCATTTGCATTTTTCTCGGGAAAAATACAAACATTGTTTTCCATTTCCTTTTTCAACTCATTTTACAGATGAGGAAACTCAGGCAAACAGGATTAAATGACTTGCCCAAGATCACACAGGCCAGATTTGAAATTTATTCTATCCAACTTTATTTCTACTACTCTCCAACACAGAGCTGCTCTTCTATTTATGTCCTGTAGTCATTGCTTTCAAGATGTCATTTATCATTCCCCTTGCCCAGAATTCAATTCAATTCAAATTCTGCCCATCCTTTTCCTGACTATCCAAACAACTACAACTACAGGTGTTTTATATTGCTTCTTTCACCTAGTCCTTTTCTCCTACCTCATTATAGCTGAGAATCCTGGATTCTAAAAGGGATATGTTTGCAGAGTGCAAACTCTGGTAGATTCTATCATATTAGAAGTCTTTGAATATGGTCCTAGGAATAGATTGTCCTAGCCTGGCTAAATAGAAAGAAATTCATAATTAATAAATAATCTGGTTATTTGGTGATGAATGCTTTAACCATGCCAACTCACTGTACAAAAAAAACAAACAATGCCCATCACCCCCATGCCATGCTGATCTTTCTGCTGCTATAGTGCAAGGGATAAAGGGATTAAAAAAAGGGGGTAAGAGAAGCTAAGAATCAATTTTTAAGCCATTTTCTGTTTAACATAGTTTTTTCATGTATGTTAATTTTTGTCTCCCCAACTAGCAGAAAAATTTATTTCTTCTACATCCTTCAAAGAAGTCTTTTATCAAACATAACACAGAATATAAAAACATGTGACAATCATAAAATTAGAACTGAAATTATAAAGTATTTTAGGCCTATAGAGTTTAGGTCTCTCATTTTACTAATGAGAAAGGTTAAGTATCTTGACCAGAAATCACAAACCCATTAAGTATTTGAGGCAAAATTTAAACTCAGGTCTTCCCAATTCCAAGACCAGTGTTTTATCCACTATGCCATGGCAGTCTTCACACTGATAATAAAAATAAATGTAAAGAAAATAAAAATATGATAATTTAGAATCCAAAATAAGTCTTACCTTAGTGTAGTGCAAAAGGGAATTGACAAAGAAACGACATAATTTAACTCTTTTCTGGAATAATTTATTGTCAGCATTCTCCTGTTAAAAATTAAAATGAAAGAAAATATAAGAAAAATACTTATAAAGAGAACACTATCTTTAAAATTAAGCTTCAATTCTTAATGAAAACACCTAAAATTTAAATATTCCAAGGAATAGCAATTTTCCACTAGTTATACCCAAGTAACATGAGTAACAAAGAAATAAATACATTAAAAAAAATTATTATAAAGGCTATACTTGAAAATCACTGGCTCCTAAATAAAGTTTCATATTGAGCAGCAAAGGGTAATTAATAATAGTTAAATTTTCATATATAGTGTGAAGTCTGGCCTGGAAGACAGAAAATAAGAATTCAATCTGGTTATGCTATTAATTGCAGGGTCTCAATAAATAACAAAATCTATTTGCTTTGGTTTCCTTTTTTAAAATATTAAAAAAGATTGACTAGATTTATCTTTAAAAGATCTCTTCTAATTCTAAAATTCTAGGATATATATGCAGATAGACTTATACATAGCAGATGTGAACAATCTCCTTTTCCAGTTCTCTTCCATTTTTTATTCTATCTTAGTGTTGATTGGAGAATGGCCTAGAGTAGCAAAGTAAATAGGGGGATCTCTTTCTCAATCACCAACAACACTAAGGGCAAAGACAAGAGGCAAAAGAAAAGACAGGAAAAATAATAGGCAGGGTAAAAATGTTCTCTATGTCATTTCTCTTTCCATTAGGCCTTCTTCCCTCTTACTCCTAAAATTTTTTTTCTAGCTCCACCCCCATCCTAAAGCCACCTTGATTCTTTTATCTACAGTCCTTCAAACCTTGATTAATTGGATCCTCCAACAGAAGCCTGGCACTCGGAGTCCACTTCCATTGCCCAACAGATGTCAGGAAAGGGAGTGCCTCCTCCAAAGGTAACAACCTAACAAAGTATAGGCCTGACATCCCAAATTGTATCTCTAAATGCATTTTCAAGTGGGAAAACTTAGACAATCAGCTAGCTGAAGAAAACCAAAATTTTAAATAACCTTCTCCAGTGAAAATGTGGTTCATTTACTGTCAAAGAAAGTTTTTTCTAGGGGCAGTTAGGTGGTGCCGTGGATAGAGCACTAATCCTGAAGTCAGGAGGATCTGAATTCAAATCCAGCCTTAGATACTTAACACTTTCTAACTGTGACAAGTCACTTAACTCTAATTGCCTCAGGAAAAAAAAATTTTTTTTCTTGTTTAAGTATCTTTTATCAGAGTAGGTTTTACCTGTGTCTCTGACTGTGTCATCTGTTCAGCTAACTGTAAACAAGAATGGAAGGAGAAGAGAATGTCTTCACATAAGGCAGCAATTATATCTTTGTGCTTCAACTGACTCTTTATCACAGACTGATGCTTAAGGCTTTGCCTAAGTGGAGAAAGAAATTCAGCAGGTAATTAACACACAAAAACCTCACATGGCTTTCTGTCACAAAACTATGTCTCTTCAAAGACCTAAAAGTAGAAATCAGGTCACAGGTATGAGTCAGCACAAAGTTGCCTAAGTTTACCCACTCCACCCAACAGGCACATGGGGCTACCTACCCAAATCTTAAGTCTCTTATTTTTCAAAGGATGTTTACATTATTTTTCCTCTGCTGCTTCAAAGGTGAGTTATCAAGGCTGATGAATATGGTGATGCAATTCAAACTCCTATCAAAAAAACACTCCTAAGGCACAAATTGGGATCATTTTATTCCTCTGGGGAACAAGCAAATGTATCTTTAATAGTTCTTCATTGCTTCTAGAATACAATATAAATCCCCTGATCTGGCATTTAAAGTGCACCACATTTCCAGCCTTTTCCCCACCTCTTGTATGGATTATTGGTTGGGACAAGGCAACAAGAAACCAGGATTTTTTTTCCTTGCTATTTTCCTTCATCCTAATTTCTTTTCAGTCAACTTGGACTGGTTCCTCAAATTTGGCATTTTATTTCCCAGAAACAAGCATTTGTATGGGTTATCCCCCAAGCCTGGAATATACTCTTTCCTTATTCCTGTATCTCAGAATGCCAGGGTTATTAGCTCAGGAGCTTCTACCACAAAGTCTCCCAAGACTTTCCTGTATACATCCCAATGGTTAGTATTCTCTCCTTATTTTACCTGCATTATACTTACCTGTGCACATACTGTTAACAACAGAATATAAGCTCTTTGAGAACAAGGATTACTTCATTTCATTTCTGTCTTGGCATGTTACATATAGCATCTTGCGCATAGCAGTCATTGAATAAGTGTTAAATTATTAAATTAAAGTTAAAATATTCCTTAAATACCTGGTTCTCTAGCACCTATAATTTTAAAAGATTACATTACGCTCTGACTTCTGCACATAAAGAGAAAAGTCAAAGAATAATTAACACTTGAAAGTTTTATCAATTTATTTTTATGAAATTTTGATAGGTGATATCTAAATATTATAAGAACAGTGACTAAATGTTAATTTTTAAAATCACCTTTAAAACTCACTTGTTTTATTTATTAAATTACATGTAGAAGCAACAAGAGCACATGCCCTGTAATCAAGAGGACTTGAAGTTCAAATCTGACCTCAGTCACTTGACATTTACTAGCTATATGTCCCTGGGGCAAGTCACTTAATCCTGACTGTCTCAAAAACAAAACAAAACAAAACAAAACAAAACAAAACAAAACAAAACAAAAAACAGGGCAATTTAAAAATTACATTATAATCTCAAAATTCTATCTGTTTCTGTAATTTGAAAAGGTCTATGACTTAACAATGAATAAATTATAGTACAAGATGGGGTACATGGCATGGATCTGGATGAAGAAAGCAAAATGAAAGCAAGGGAGAGAGGACTAGACAAAATGTTTTAGGAAAATGTGAATAAGGGAAAGGTCACTTTCAGTTGAGGTGATAAAGGCCCACTGAGTCTTTTTTTTTTTTTTAATATTTCCATGTTTTATTTTTTTCAATTGAGGAAAAAAAAAGCAACATATAATACATATATATATATATATATATATATATATATATATATATATATATATATATATATATATATATATATATATATATAAAAACAAGTCAATATTAACCCCACAGCTTTAGTTAGAAGCTGGTAGAAAGGCACTTAGAGGGGAAGGTTTGTACATTAGCTTTCAACATTTTAACACAAACTGCTGAAGACAGGCAAGGGAAAGGACTTAAAGACCGACAATTAACTTTTTGTCATTCAACAAGCCATTTGGTATGTTTTTCTTAAGAACTAAGTCAGAGAAGACCTTATTTCTACTTGGAGGGAAGATGTCTCTGAATAGCACCATTACTACTTTAAAGATTTATGGAACAAATCAGCAACTGTCATGCATTCCCTCATTTGTCTATAAAAGACAAAAGAACCAAGGAGGGTTCTGATTCCAACCCTCCCCTAACTTGATCGACAATTATGACCAGGAGGTATTGGGATTTTATAAAAAACTCAATTTTCTGAAAACTTGTAAATACTGAGTTGGTGATTTTTGAAAAGGGTTTTTCTCTCTTGTAGGACAGAGGGGGCAAATCTTTGTGCTTAAGAAAGCATATATTTCCCTATTCTGGTATTCAACAGAAACAATAAATAACCAGTCATGGGCTGATGAAGCAACCCTCAAGAGATTCTCAGAATTCACCAGCTTAGGGCTTGGAACAGCTGGAGCAACTGGAGATCCTGGAGGGAAGGAGGTGTGGTTTTATGATGTCACTTTCCACGGACTACATCAGGACACTCTCATTGGCAAGTATATGCTTCACCAGGCACCTGGAGGCTTCGTCAATGTTTTTTCTTTGCTGATGTTTCAAACTATCCCACAAAGCCATTTTCCTTGCAAAACTGATCCATCTTGAGTCCACTGTTGAGGAGCACATCTTTCCCCTGGTCGCACTTAATGGCTAAGAGAACTGCTGACACAGGCTTGCCATTAGGGAGAGTTAATTTGGCGTCCCAAGTCACTTTTCCACTTTGTCACTGCCTCAAAAGTGGCTGGTCTGGTGACATCGAAGACTATAAATGCTCCCATGACTTCTCGGTAATAAACCCTTGTCATATTTCCAAATCTTTCTTGGCCCACAATGTCCCAGAGCTGCAGGCGCATGACAGTCTCCAAGTTCCACTGCAGCACTTTCAAGGCAAAGTCCATGCCAATGGTGGCACGGTAGTGGGAGGAGAAATTCTGGTGCACATAGCACTTGATGATGCTGGTCTTGCCCATGCCCAGGTCCCCGATCACTAGCAGCTTGTAGAGACACTCCCATGGCTGGTCCTCCATTGTCCCTGTGCGCCCTGGCCGCACGCGCCGATTGCATGCCCTGTGCCCCGGCCCCGGAGGGGTGCAGCCCGGGACACACCGCGGGGTGTGTGGGAGCAAGCGGCTCGTGTGTGTGCCTCAGGGAGGGAGACGGAGTTTCCCACAGACCTACTGAGTCTTGAAGGAAAAGAAAGATGGACAAGAAGTAGTGCCAAAAGCCTGGAAATAGATTATACACATAGACTGTAACAGGTGTTGGAATGCTAAGGGGGACTTCTGGGGAAGATGTTTTGCCTTGAACAAGGGATTTTGAAAGGGAGTAATAGGAACTTAAAAAAACAAACAAACAAACGAAAAACACAATTTGGAAATAGATTCTGGTCAGCCTTAAATGCCAAGCTATGGAATTGGAATGCCATTTAATAGGTGTCAAGATACTAGTAGGAGACATGCTACTAGAGCTAAGACTTAGCAAGTAGACTGTACCCTGAGCTAGGCATATCAACAATCCTTTGCTGTCACCCTCTGGTTAATCTCAGCCTCAGCAACATCCCAGAATTGTTTCATATAATTATTGTATTGCTTTGACCAGCATTAGGAGTTCTCTGAGCTCAAACAATTCCAGATAATGAAGCCCTGCTATGAATCAAACTTGTCTCATTGTTGCTATTACCCCTTCATACTCAGGCTACGACTCACTGTATATGTAACTCCTGGTTAAGTACTAAGATTTGATCACACTAGAATGGATTCCCCCACTGGGGGAAGAAGGGCACACGTGTGTTTAATTTGCCTCCTTACTTAAAAGATGTTTCCCTAACTTTGAAATTAAACTTCTGATTTATTTGATTCCTGTCTCTCCTGTCCCTAGCCTGTCTTGTTCAACTCTAGCCATTCATAGATTAAATGCCAGACTAACTGGCATAGGTAATGGAAAGGCACTGAAGTTTCTTAAATAGGACAGTGACATGGTAAGATCTGTGTTTTAGGAAAATCGTATTGGCAGGCATCTGAAGGATGGATTGGAAGAAAAAAGATCTCTAGTCCAGACAAGCCGTGATAAAGTATCTAAATTAGAATGGTGGCAGTATCAGTGGAGAAGTGGGAACAGACATAAGTGACCCTATGAAAGCAGAATACTTGTTCCCCCCCCCCCCCCCCCGCTGGGGTTAAGTGACTTGCCCAGGGTCACACAGCTAGGAAGTGTTAAGTGTCTGAGATCAGATTTGAACTCGGGTCCTCCTGAATTCAAGGCTGGTGCTCTATCCACTGCGACACCTAGCTGCCCTCATGAAAGCAGAATAGGTAGCATTTAGGAATTGACTAGACATGGGAGGTAAGGGAGAGAAGAATCAAAGTTGATTGAAAATGGAAATCTCAAAGATGATGAGAAATTTAAGGAAGCAATTACAGACTATTCTTTTTTAGGAATAGAACAGTAAAAGGGAGGAGAAATAGAGTACATTAGCCTGAGAAATATTAGGATCAAAGGAAACTTTTTAAAGATAGAAACTTGTTCATGTTTGCTGAATAGGGAAAATTAGACAGTAGATAAGGGGTAAGGAAAGAATGACAATAAATGATTGATGCAGAAAGCATCTAAAGAAGACATTAAATAAGTCTTCATAAACTATTAAATTAATACAACTCACAGATAAACAAAAACATAGTCTATACAAAGAACAAATACATACTTAATTATAAACTTCCAAGTGTTGGCATGAAAAGCTTGGTCCATATCAGAAATAACAGAGCAGATACCCAATACTGAATGAATAACTAAAAAAAAAAGTAGAATAATCATTAAATATAAGCTTACTTACTGGGTAAGTTTCTATTCTAGTAAAAAGATCTGACAAAATTTGCAAATTAATACATTAAAAATAGTTAAGACTATATAAAACAATTAGCTTGTAATTTTATGTTTAAAATTTTCAACTCTAGGAAACTAATTGTTAAGGAAAAGGAAGACAAAAACAGCTATTTCATAGCTTTTCTGCTTTTTATAATTACCCTTTGATTCATAATATACTTTCTCTTTCCCTTTTTGTTCAGAGTTATGATTTCATTGGCACAAATAGTTATCCTCTATCAGTCTCTACCAAGGTAAATCAACAAGAGTTGCCCAGGGTTACGGGTAGACTTAAATCCATAGTGTTTTGGCTATAAAGCCAGCCTTCTATCCTCAATTCCAAGTTGCCTTAATTTCAGAATATTCAATAAGGAATGGAACAACTCTGAGCAAAAAGGATCAAATAAGTAGATAAAGGAAAAACAAACAAACAAACAAAAAAACTAATGTCTGTACCATTCACACAATGCTCCTATTCATCCAAGCACTAACATTTTCTTTATTCCTCTTAGCTGTTCACTCTATATCATTTTCCTTAGCTCTTGAGGCACAGACTAGTTGGGGAATGGCTAGTCTCAAATGCCAGTGCCATACAGTTATATTCATACATCTGTAACTACAAGGTCATTTTCTGACAATGTTGGGTCTTCTCAAAATAATACCTAGCAGGAATTCTTAACCTTTTTTGTTTGATATAGACTTCTCTGCAGGTTTGGAAAAGTCTATGGATTCTTCTAAGAATAATATCTATCACTTACATTCATAATTGAATGACATTCTAAATTTCAGTTAGAGATTATTCATAGTAAAGATATAATCCCCCCCCTCCCCCATCCAACTTCATAGACCTCATGGGAATGGAGGCAAGGAAAGGATGATGAACTACAGGTTAAGAATGCTTGCTTTAACCTCAACCTGTGTCACACAGATTTTTTTTCACCAGCTATTGCCTTAAAATTCCTCCTGAGGTCTTCAAAGTAAGGTCTAGACTGGCCAGCCTTCATTATCTATGGTGTCTATCCCTGACTTTGGCACTTCAAAACCATACACTACTTTTCCAGGTAATTTCCTTTCAACATGCTTGTGCTTCCTATCCCTCCCCCCATCACTTTTCAGTGCCTTCTACAATTTAAGTTTCTTGATGTTGGAGTCCAGCTCCAGTGAAATATCAAGTGTGAATGAACATGAAGTTAGGTGGAAGATATGGTCTGCAGTCACTCTCTTTTATTAACCTGAGTGCCAGCGTTTATATATCTTTTAGATTAGTGTTACAAAATTACTAGCTATCTTTATCACATTTCTTCCAGGGCATTTCAATACCAAGGTATTTGCCAACATAGAATTGTAAAATGCCTTGTTCTTGTCGCATGCATTCTCCATCAAGATTATCCTGAATTTACCAAGTATGTCTTTACAACTATTATAAAGATGGTGAGCCGATATAGTTTGAATAGTTCACCCTAACAGAGAATAGGTCTCAAGTAATCCCTGGACCAGACTCCTGCTGTTCATGGACTTATTCAATACTGGCTCTCTACACTTTGAGAATTGGAACTTTCATTTTGGCTTATATTTGCATCCCAGTGCTTAGCTTGGTACATAGTAAGCACTTAATGAATGCTTGTTGCCTTTTTTTCCCTCCACATCCCCTCTCTCAAACATTTTAATTTCTTCTTTATTGGCTCTCTCATTCTTTTGGTTAACTGACCCATTCTGCCACTACCTCATCTCTCTCCTCAGTGCAAAACATCTTGAAAGTTATCTACAACTAATATTCATTTTGTCCATATTGTTTTTACATCCAAAATTTCCTCTTGTCCTGTTAAATTCTTACCAATTCTTTAAAGTTCAACTCAGATGCAAATGCCATCTCCTCTGTGAGTTATATCCTGACTAATCCTTCCCAGCCTCTGCAGTCAGCAATTCCCTTCCTTCTCCAGACCTCAAGTAGCATTTTTTGTGGCATCTTAACATAATTATCATATTATTTGCATTAGAATCATCTATAAAAATGTCCTATTCCTTTACTATGGGAGCAGGGACAGACTGTGTCTTATCTAAACTTTGCAGCACTCTGTACACAGCACTTGAATGAAAAGAAGTATATAGATTATAACATTGCCAAGAATTTAAAATGTTATCCAATGTTATTTAACTTATTCCATACTTACATTGAGTATCTAAAAAAAATAAATCACTTTTATTAGAGTGGTGAGCATGGGTATCATATAAAATGTAACTTTATACTGTTAACACAAATGGACACATTTTGTCTACACACCTGATACCATATCTGAAATATCTTCTTCTCCTACTGAAGCATTCATACAGACCATATCAAGTACTTCCATTAAGTGCTTCTGAAGGGAATAAGCCTCCTTGAAAAGGGCCTGAAGAAGATCTGAAACCAGGTGCAATCGTCCAGAGTACACAGAGTCACTATTCTATTACAAGTAAACAAGAGAAAAACAATGAGAGAAAGCTCCAACTTCATCTTGCCAGCCAGAGTAATAGTGCAGTAAATAAAGGGCTGGCTTTAGAGGCTAAAGCCCTAGATTCCGATCAAGACATATACACACTGACAGATGAACCTGAGAAGTTGCTTTTGGTCAATAACTTATAGAGAAGGGGCTGACTGGCACTGGTAAAAGAAATGGCATCACTTCTAGACTCTCTCTACCATGCTGCCAGAAATTAAAAGCAGTCATATTGTTGTTGTTTTTATTATTATTAGAATGATTTTTCCAATGATATATGTTATGTTTCACAGATTAATTATAATAATTAATTAATTAAAGGTATTTATTTTGCAGTGCTTTCAAAGAACTCAAGCTGTCTGTGAGCATAAAAGTCCAGTTTTTTAACACCAGCTTTCCCCCAGTGAGGATAAATGGCTGTAAATTGTAGAATATCCTGATTTCAGAATAACCAAATTTGAATCCGATCCAAAAAGCAATGAAAATCTATATGTGAGCATAAACTAAAGTGGAATATATCAACAGAAAGGGAGATAGGCTGCTTACATAGAAAGTGAAAGGGATAACAAATAGTGAAATCATGTATTGGTATCTATGACATGCAGAAAATTAGAATGAAAACTGTCAGGCTGGTAGATTTTTCTTGTGTCCTATTCCTCTAGGGTTTCTATTAGGTCTAGGACAACTGAAACTATCTGGAATATAGGCATATGCCAAGAAAGGACCAACTATTTCCTTTTGAGCAGGAGTTCTCAACTGTTTTTTAGTATCATGGCTTCATTTGGTAGTCGAATGAAACCTATAGGCCCTTCTAAGAATGTTTTTAAATATTACCTCCCCTCCAAAAAAAGCCTCCTCTGCCAATACACAAGATTACAAAGGAAACCAATAGAGTATGTTGAATAAAAGATACAATTTTTTACCACCCAAGGCCATGGACCCCAGGCTTAGAACCCTTTTTGCTTTAGAAATAAATATTCTTAATCCATTTTCTTCTACTAACCAAATATATCTATAAACATAAATTCCTATCATTTTTTCATAACAAGATTTTTAATGAAATAACTTTTTAAATCAACACAAACACAACTTTCCCCCATGTCCCCCCCCCACCCCATAACAATAACTTATTGTGAAACAAAAGGGCATAAAGGTATCACCTGGGCTCTGTTGTTTAATTCAGCCCAGGTGTGATAAAATGGCAAATCTTTATTTTCCAGGTGATCAGGTTCAGCAGATCTAGTAATTCTATGACATTATGTAAGTCCCTAACCTCCAGGATCTTTCATTTGTAAAATAGAGGTGTTGGACCAATTGATTTCAATAGTCACTTTTATCTGTAAAATCCTCCTCTACCAAATTCAGAATTCTAATTGTTACTCACCTTGCAATGTACAAACGTGCTCTTGATCACATGAAGGGCTGAAGAGGGAAGGCTGTGTATATTCTCTAAAAATATGGATTCCTGAAGAGTACAAACATGTTGTACACATCCTTTAAGAGCTCCTAAGAGTTGCACCATTGACTAGAAATAAGGAAAAAGAACAAATAATAAATGCTCTAAATATATTCATGTGGATTTCAAATTAGTCTTGCTACATTATACCATATCATTCTTTTGTCCAGATAAGGTAGGACAAATTAAGTCCAATTCAATAAACATTGTTAAATCTCTCCTATTTTTAAGAGGCTATGATAGGGCCTAGAGATGTGAAGAAAAAGTTAAATTGTTAAACTGGGGGGAAAAGAGTAGCGAGTGGAAAGTATACAAATTAAGAAAATATGAGGGAAACTCCAGGATATAGATACAGAAAGAGAAAGGATAATATAAAAATACAACTATGAATTCTTGATGTCAAGTATTTCTGTATCAATTATTTACAATGTCTAGAAACCAAATTTCAAACTTTGTATCAGAACAGTAACAGTCCTGAAAAGCATTTTTATCTAAAAGCTTTCTCTGTAGTCTTCTTATTCCACAAGATCCTCTGTGAGTTCTTCCTTCAAATCTCCATTTTGAGAAAAGGACCCGACTAGCCCTATGTACACTATTTTCAGTTCTGATACTTCCTCTCAAGATTCCTATTCCATACTCCACTCAAGTATCTCTGCTCTTTACTTGCCTTGATTTTCAATTCTCTTTTATATGCTGTCTTCCTTTATTAGGATGTGAGCTCTCTGAAGTCAGGTACTGTCTTTTTTTCTTTTGGCTTATATTTGTATTTGCTGGTGGTCACCACAATGTCTGGCATAGAGTAAATGCTAACTAAGTGCTTATTGACTTGTTGACTTACCGATATATTCTTTTAAACTCTTCTCCCTTTAACTAAAAGGATTTTACTTACTTGTAAAATATTCCTTAGTGTAGCTTGGAGTTCAAAATTTTGGCTTGATAATTCTCTTGCCTGGCTAGATAGATCATACATCATATCATCAAATAATTTTACAGTCTGTGAAGGCAAAGGAATTTATACTGAATAACAACAAATCTCTAGACAATAACTAAGTTTTAAAAGAACACAAAACTTTGATTTTGTCCATTTACTTAATTATGACTTCTAAGATAAAATTTTGGGAAACATTACATGCTTTTACAACTCCTAGCTAATATAAACAGAATCTGAAATTGCCCTACCAAAACATAAATTTTCTATATAAGCCATAAAACCAATTTCTAAAATCCAATTTTTATGGTGAACAAATTAAAAATGCAGCTTTTCCCACTGGTTACCATAATGAAGATATGCATTCAAAGATGTTTATTTTCTCCTAGTAATGGTGGGTAAGTATGTGTGAAGCTATTTATACAATTTATTAAATATTCAATTACCTATTTTATAAACACACATTCTCTGTCTCTTGCTCTCACTGAAAACAACTGGTTAGCACTAGATGCTCAGATTGGGCCATGCAATAATTTCTCATGGGATATTATGAGTAGGCTTAAGATCATGGCCTCACATTAGCACAATGATTTCTCTAGAGGAACCAATGGGATCTGACTATAGAACAAAATCAATTTAACTTAAAAAATTTATAATTCATGGTGGTATGAAAGAGTCTGTTAGGATTACTAAGTGAGAACTCAGGTTTTCTGGACAATTACAAGGTGAGAACTCAGGTTGACTTGATAGAAGGAGCAAGCCCATTGGCTGAAGTGGTTCTTCCCAGAAGCCCTTGCATTATCCCACGCCCATTCTCTGGGAGAATAAAAGAGAGGACTCTCAGAGAAAGAAGAAGACTCTCTGCATTACATCAGGCCTGACGGGGCTCTCTGAAGGAAGGGAAGTCACTTCTTTGGACAAGAGTTAACAGCAACTGCCTGGAGACAACGGTTCGCTACAGGAAGAAGAATCTGTCTAAGAGATTTGAGAAGACACAGCAGATCTCTTCCCAGAGAGCGATCCGGCAGCTTCTAGAGACGACAGCTCGCTACATTTGGCGTCCACACGTGGGGCAAGGACTTTTGCTTATCCGGACAAGAGGAGCTAGACCAGACCTTTGCAAATTGGCGCCCGAACAGGGACAGACACAGTCTTGATTCCAGTGGAAAAGCTTCTGATCTAGATCTCAGTCTCTCTGACCCAGAACCGTGAGTAACGAGGAAACTTTGTTAAAGATTAAGTGAGCGTGCTAATAGATAAATAAGGAACTTAACTTGTTAAGGGCTAAACCAGGAATCTCTTATAGCTGAAATGGGGCAGATGTTAGCTATATTCAATCCCTGGACCTCAGCCGACTCATCCCCAACCCCAGAAGCAACCTCAGCTCCACCCCCATTCAGGAGTGGTACTATAGAGAGTATAATCAACATAATTGAGGAGCAGAGTTTACTTGTAACCTGGGTACAGATTGCTAAACTCTTGGCTGCATTAAGACGCACATCCCCTTGGTTCTTAGAGGAAGAAAAGATAGATGTAGATAAATGGAAGCTAGTGGGATATGAAATGAAAGAATTTCAAGCAAAAAATGGGCCTCGTTCAATTTCTGCAGAAGTATTTTATATCTACAACATAGTTCAATTAGCCTTAAACTATCAAGCAAGTTGTAGGAGAAGGAAAAGTTCTAAAAATGAACAGAGGAGGAAGTGTGAGGAAAAAAGGAAAGATCAAGATCTTTCCCTAGAGCAAGAGGATTTAAATGAGGAATTATGGTATGATTCTCTTGAAGAAGCTTCAACCCTGCCTAGAGAACAGATTATTGACAGGCCCACATCAACCCCACCTTCAGAGATGGAGGAAGAAAGAGGGGAAGAGGCAGAAACACAAACAGAATTGCCTGTGAAGAAGCCTAAGCCTATGACAAGATTAGAAAAAGCATTGGTTAAAGCTAAGAGAGAAGGACAGGATATAAGTGATTTTATACATGCATATCCTGTGATTGAAAATACTGACTCTGTAGGTAAAAAAAGGAGAAGATATGCACCTTTAGATTTGAATACAATTAAGGATTTGAAAAAAGGTTGTACCCTTTATGGGGCTACATCAGCTTATGTCAAAATGTTACTAGATGGTTTGTCTTATGAAGTCCTAACCCCGAATGATTGGAAATCCATAGCAAGGACATGTCTGGAACCTGGAGAAAATTTATTATGGCTTGCGGAATTTCATGAATTATGTAAAATTCAAGTCAGATGCAATTTGGAAATAGGAGTTAACACACAATTCACTTTTGAGCACTTAGCTGGTGAAGGTCAGTATGGAGAGAATTCGGAACAGATTAATTATACCATGACAATATATGAGCAAATTGCTAAGGCTGCAATAAAAGCTTGGGGTGTCCTTCCTGGACAGAAAGATCGTGGAGAGGCTTTCACTAAAATACAGCAAGGTCCCAATGAACCTTTTGCAGATTTTGTGGGACGTTTGCAAACTGCTGTCAAAAGAACTATTGGAGAAAATTCAGCTACAGAAATAATGACCAGACATCTGGCTAAGGAAAATGCCAACGAGATTTGCAAAAGAATTATATGGGGATTAGACAAAGATGCTCCTTTAGAGGAGATCATAAGACGCTGTGCTACAGTGGGAACAAATGCTTTTTACACCCGGACAATGATGAATGTGGAAAGACAGGGTCCCTCATGGCAAGGGCCTTCTAGAGAAACTCGGCGATGTTTTCAATGTGGAAAAATTGGGCATCTAAGAGCTCAGTGTAGATATGGAGATACAGTGAGAAGACAGGGTGAAAGAAGACCTAAAACCCCATGTCCAAAATGCAACAGAGGACTCCATTGGGCATCAGAGTGTAGAATAATTCAGGGAAATGGGATGAGGGGCCCAGGTCCAGGGCCCCTGGCAAAAAAAACTTGGGGCATGATGGCAGCTGATGTTACACCCAAAGAACCTTTAGAAGGCCAGGACTCTGATTTAATCAATCAGCAGAGAAGCAATCACATGGCAGAAAGGGATTACCTGATAAGTCAGTCAAAAGGCAATCAGATTGCAAAAATGGATTACACTTGGGGAGAATACAGGCCTTTTAAACCAACAGGGCTGTGCCCAGTGCAAACAACTCCAATGTAATTGTCAGATGATGAGAAGAGATTTAGAAAGTGGTAAATAGAAGGAAATTAGATAGGTTAACTGCCTGGGAGAGAGGGTTTGCTTGTATTTCTTCAGCAGGAGAAGGAATCAGATGGGTGCCAACGAGTCATATTCGGCTTGTCCATCAGAGAGAGACAGAAAAAGAGAAAGACTTCAAAATAAAGGAGAAGATCTAAGAAACATCTTACACCGAAAGAGCATGGATAATAAAAAGACTGTTAAAGAACTTTAAAATCAGCAGGAATCATTGGACTTCCTCACACAAGATGAGACTAATGGACAATGGACTTATGGACATTTATAAATTTTCAATTTATGATTATGTTATATACTTCTAGCATGTGTTACGTTACTATGTTACTATATGCTTATGTAATTTATGTAATTATCTGTAATACTTCCCATATTGATGGATTTATGTTTCAAGGTCATTTATGTAATTATCTGTAATACTTCCCATATTGATGGATTTATGTTTCAAGGTCATGACTGTCCTATGTCCTAAATCAAAAGAAAGGGGGAGATGTTAGGATTACTAAGTGAGAACTCAGGTTTTCTGGACAATTACAAGGTGAGAACTCAGGTTGACTTGATAGAAGGAGCAAGCCCATTGGCTGAAGTGGTTCTTCCCAGAAGCCCTTGCATTATCCCACGCCCATTCTCTGGGAGAATAAAAGAGAGGACTCTCAGAGAAAGAAGAAGACTCTCTGCATTACATCAGGCCTGACGGGGCTCTCTGCAGGAAGGGAAGTCACTTCTAAGGACAAGAGTTAACAGCAACTGCCTGGAGACAACGGTTCACTACAGGAAGAAGAATCTGTCTGAAAGATTTGAGTAGACACAGCAGATCTCTTCCCAGAGAGCGATCCAGCAGCTTCTAGAGACGACAGCTCGCTACAAGAGTCTACTTTGAATCTTACAGCTATGTTACAAATAATCACATATAAGTTTTTTAGCTACAAATTTACTACCACATTTTTCAGAGCAAAGATAATTTCTGAAAACTTAAATCAACCAACTGGTTATGTTTTCCTAATTTCAGAGTTTTCTTTCTTTCTTCTTTTCTTTTGTTCATAAGGGTTTATTTTAAAGATTTTGGTTTATTTTCTCCCCATGCAATGGAATTTCACAATTGTCACAACAATATGAGATGAACAAAACTAATGATTTTAATTATGTTATCAGTCCTGAATTCTGAATTTTCACTTGGTTATTTTAAACAAGAGGTATCAAAATTTGTCCAAATAAAAGTCACCTGGACTGATAAAGTAATTTTGTCACTGAGCAGCTAACAATTTTTTTTAAACCCATTAGGGTTAAGTGATTTGCCCAGGTCACATAATTAATAAGTCATAGAATATGAACTCAGATCTTCCTGCCTCCAAGACTGTCTCTCTAATACTTGATGTTCTAAATACAAATATATTCTTGGATTAAGGAGTTCCTTTTTTTAAAACTTGATTTATAAATATATAATACTATCCAAAATGTCGTACCTTTGGTAATACTTGTGAAAAAAATGATTGTTCCAATGATAAATAGTTGATATGAGGTAGAAACATTTCTGTAAGAATCTTGAGAACTCCTATAAAGTGAAAGATTTTCATATTTTTATGAAAAGATTAATCAGTCAGTAAAATTATGGCAAAACTACAGTATATTTATATATTAAAGAAAAATTCAAGCATAGGTTATATATTTTTTTTTCCAAAATCACTGTTCTTGATATGTTTTTATATCACTTGCATTACACAAGATATCAACTCCCTTCCAATACTTTCCCAAGAGCCACTTCTTATGAGAAAGGAATAAAAAAAAAATCCAAAAAACCTAAACAATATATCAAAAAATTCTGACATTATAAGCAGTGTTCAATAGTCATGGTCCCACATTTAAATAAAGCAGAAGGGGAAGTGCTTCCTCATCTTTCTTTGCAGTCAAAGTTGGTCATCATAATTTCACAGCACTCAGTTTCAATTGTTTGTTATTCTTTCCATTTACATTGTTGTAGTCATTATGTATATTGTTCTTCTTCGTTTTCCATTATAAGTACATTATAAACATATATTAGAGCCCACAATATGGCAGGTTCTGTGCTAAGCTCTAACAAAGAGATAGTCCCTATCCTTAAGGAGCTTACAATCTAAAAGGAAAGACAATAGACAACAGGAAATTAAATGAGGGGAGCAGACAGGGAATGATGATGACAGAGTGAAAATAAATCAGAGAAACTGTCATGAAATGAAGAGTTGGCTGGGAATTGAGTCTTCTATAAAGGGAGGAAATGGACAGTCTTTACTCTAGCCTTCCAGTCATTCACTCAAGAGAAACAAAAGCAAATGAAGGTACAAATGGATATGAGTAGGAAAACTAAAGAAATCTTCATGATGATAAACTTCCCAGTGATGAGCTCATTGGAGAGGTATGTATGTGTGTGTGTGAGTATTAGGGAGATAATGTCAGAGTAGAAACCAAGCAAAATCAAACCTTCCCTGTGATTCTCTGTATTGATCATTTCTTATGGCACAGTAATATCCCTACATTACACTTATGCATCACAATTTATTTTATCATTCCCCAGAAGATGGACATCCATTTTTAAGTGTTATCTAAAAATATTTTCAGTTTTTAAATGTCAGGAATAGCCATTTACTCATTCAAATAACTGAAGCTAAAAAATTATGTGCTCTAGAGAAAATGTTTCCTTCACCTGTCAAATGGAATTATGCAAGTAGAGAGACTAAACTGTTTAGTTTAACTCAGCAATTCCACTACTGAAGATAGACTTCAATCAATCAACAAGTAGTTATTAAAGCACCTACTATCTGTCAATCAAGCATGGTGCTAGGTACAAGAACAAAGAATGAAATTATCCCTAAAGTGGAGGAAGCTGACATTATAATGAGGGCAACAAATAAATAAAGTATAAATACAAAATAAAAAAAATAAAAATATATACAAAGCAATGGAATTCAAGGTAATTTGGGAGAGAGAACATTAGCATTTGGAGGATCAAGAAAAGCTTCTTAAAGAAAATGGAATTTTGTATTCTGATGGAAGTGGATATCTTCAACATAGAGAAGAGCTAATCCAATTCCAATTGATCAATGATGGACAGAATTAGCTACATCCAGAAAAGGAACACTGGGAAATGAGTGTAAACTGTGAGCATTTTGTTTGTTTGTTTGTTTTGTTTTGTTTCTCTTCCCAGATTATTTTTACCTTCTGAATACAATCCTTCCTTTGCAACAACAACAATTCGGTTCTGCACATATATATTGTACCTAGGATATACTATAAGATATTTAGTATGTATGGGAATGCCTACCATCTAGGGGAGAGGGTGGAGGGAAGGAGGGGAAAAATTCGGAACAGAAGGGAGTACAAGGGATAATGTTGTTAAAAATGCATATGTACTGTCAAAGAAAATGTTATAATTATAAAAATTAATAAAAAAAAAAAAAAAAGAAAATGGACTTTCATCTACATCTTAAAGGAAGAAAGACTCTATAAGGCTGAAGTGAGAAGGAAGTGTGTTCCAGGCATGGAGGTCCAAGAGTGCTGAGGCAGACAGGAAATGTAGTGAGTAGGGAATAGAAACAAGTTCAATTTGGCTGAATTACAGAGGCCAAGAAGGGGAGTAAAAGCCAGAGAGGCTAGAAAGTCAGGTTGAGTCCAAGCACTGGAGAGTTTTTTGTTTTTGTTTTTGTTTGTTTGATTTTTTTTTTTCCTGAGGCAATTGGGGTTAAAAGACTTGCCTAGGGTCACACAGCAAAGAAGTAGTAAGTGTCTGAAGTCACATTTGAATTCAAGTCTCCTGATCCCAGGGCCAATGCTCTATGCACTGCATCACTTAGTTGCCTCTATCACAGTTTTTCATGTTAGCAAAGAATTGGAAAGAAAATATACTGATATCAAGGAGAATTAAGACATCTTAAGGTCACTGATTTATAAACCCAGGATCGTTGTTTATACTTCAGAAAAGAATTTAAGGGAAAAAAAAGACAAAAACTAGTTTATTAAGGATTGGATAATGAAAAGGTTGTGAGCTAATGAATATAGACCCACATGCTATCCCTCTTAGAGCTTTCCATCTAGCATCCTTTATCCTATTCCCTCCCTCTTTCCAGACTTTATCAATTATCCCTATTAATGCTTCAATTTCAATTAGATTTAGTTCAATATTTTATATGCCACATAATTATAATATGCTTAAATGGTTATATAATCTGAATACTAAATGTCATATCATAAAAAAATTAGAAGAAAAGATCAGGGTACAGCTATGGCGATAGTGGTCAGAGGTAGAATTCTTAGTCAGGTAATACAGAATACAGGTAATCAGAAAAAATAAAACAGATATTTTCAATTTAATAAAACTGAAAATAATTTTCACGAACAAAATCAATCTAAGGGAAAGAACTTTATAAAGAATAGCTTTTTAAAAAAAATACATGCAGGGGCAGCTAGGGGGCGCAGTGGATAGAGCGCCAGCCTTGAATTCAGGAGGACCCGAGTTCAAATGTGGTCTCAGACACTTAACACTTCTTATCTGTGTGACCCAGGGCAAGTCACTTAACCCCCCTGAGGGGGGGAATACATGCAAAGATAATTTTCAACATTCATCTTTGTAAAACCTTATGTTTCAGATTTTTCTCCCTCTCTTCCATCCCTTCCCATAGATAGCAATCTAATATAGATTAAACATGTGCAATTTTTCTAACCATATTTCCATACTCGTCATGACACAAAAGAAAAATCAGATCAAAAGGAAAAAAAATGAGAAAAAATGAGCAAACAACAAAAAAAAAAAATGTGGGGGAAAAGTGAAAATATTATACTCTGATCCTTATTGTTCAGATGGCTCTTTCCATCACAAGTCTATTGGAATTGCCTTGAATCACCTCATTGTTGAAAAGAGCCAAGTCCATCACAGTTGATAATCACATAATCTAGTTTTAGCTATATACAATGTTTTCTTGGTTCTGTTCACTTCATTCAGCATCAGTTTTTGCAAGCCATTCCATGTTTTTCTGAAATTACCTGCTCATCATTTCTTATTGAACAATAATATTTCACTATATTCATATACCATAACTTTTTCAACCATTCCCCAACTGATGGGCATCCACCCAATTTCCAGTTTCTTGCCACTAGAAAAAGGGCTGCTATAAACATCTTTGCACAATCAATAGTATATTATAGAGGGAAGCAAATAAAAAAATTAGGCCAAAAGTCATTCACTAGTGAAGAGTGATCAGAAGATATAAACAGTTGTCAAAATAATTCACTCTTAATAACCATATGAAAAATTAGTCCATATGACTTAATTACTTAAGAAATGAAAATCAAAATGATTTTGAGGTTATTTTACATACCTAGAAAATTGGCAAAAATAACAAAAGATGACAATATTCAATGTTGGATGAATTATGTGTGGAAACACTAGGGAGAGCAGTGAAATTCTGTAAAGTAAAGTAAAATTATTCAGTTACTAAAATGTTTATAACCTTTACTCAGAGATCCAACAGCTAGGTATACCCTAAGGAACTAAGTGATAAAAAAGTCAATTATACCCTGAGATATTTATCAGCACTATTTGTAAAAGCAAAAAACTGGAAACAAAATCAGTGATCACTGACTGGGGAATGGTTAAGCAAATTTGTGGTATTTTAATATAATGGAATATAAGAAATGTATAAAAAACAATGAATATAAAATAAAAAAAATTTCATGAGGAAGACTACATGAACTGATACAAAAAGAAACAAGCAGTATCAGGAAAATTATTTGCACAATGACTACAAAATCATAAATAGAAAGGGCAACAACAAAAAAACCAAATCACTATTTTGTGAAATTATAATAACCAAACTTGAGCTCCTGTTCCTCCAAAAGAGAAAACACTTTCCTACCTTCTTTGAAAAGGTAATAACCTAGGGGTGTGAAACACTTAATTTACAGCAACAATAGTTTTAGGTGTTAATTCTGCTAAAGTAGTTTTCCAGTGAAAATTTTTTTATCTTCCCCCCCCACCCCAGTCAAGTTTGCTCTCCTGGAATATAAGGTAAAGAGCTTTGTAAACCTTAGTTCACTGTACAAATGATAACTATTATTCTTATTTTGATAAAACTGTCTTCACAGCTTTATTGTGGATTTTACTTTATACTCCATGATATTTTCAAAATCTGAAGAACTGTCATGTAGAAAAGAAATTAGTCTTATTCTGCCTGATAACCAAACTAAAAAAATGGGAATTACTTACAGAAGTAGACTTATACTTGATAAAATAAAACACTAACAATTAAGAGCTGTCCAAGAGTGAAACAGACTATTTCACTCAGAAGGTAATGTATTCTCCTTCACTAGAGAGACCTTTAAGCAAAAATGGAATGACCAAATGTATGACACTGTAGATAAATAAGATTTTTGGTAAGGTTTGATTTGAATGGGATGGCAAGATCTATCCAACTGCAACAGGGATAGGGCTTGTATCTCTGACTTCTTTGGTATAAGAACTCCCTAAATGAAGAAATCCTTTCTACTAATGAAAGGCAGCATTTTGTCTGTAACATGTAGCATTAAAGAGTTGCCTAGATACCAGTTCCTTAAATGTGGGTTGCAACTCCATATGGAGGGGTCCTGAAATTATAATTATTATCAGCATACCTATTTTATATACCTATAAATCAAGATCATGCAAATTTCTCAGGCTAAAAAGGGTTGCACAATAGAAAAAAGGCAATTTCATTGAGATGTGGAATCTAGACATCACTGACATCAAAATTAAGAACCACAAAATCAAGATATTCTTACTTACGTATGTGATCCTGCCAGTTATCACAACACTGATACATAGAGTTAGCTAATTAAGGAATACCACAAAAATTTGAAATATCCACCACTTCAAAAATGGGCTTTCCAACAATCTGGAAATATTATAATCATTTCATTAAAAACCTTTCTTGAAATGCAGTGTCTTTTATATATATATATGAATAAAAACATATTTATTGAATTGGAAACTGGAAATTTTCTTAGTATAAGTATCAACAAGAATCCTGTTTATAAACCCAGCCTGGACACAATCAAACCAATTCAGCTTGAAGTCATTGGTTATTTTACATATATCATTGGCTAGTGTACAAATTTTTTTTATTACCTTTCTTAAGATTTAAAATAAATTCCTAATATGTAAATCAGAAAAATATTTAGAATTGGAAAAAACTTTGGAGATTATTTAACTCAACCTCTTCATTTAACAGATGAGCAAACTGAGGCTTAGAGAGATTAAAATTGACCAAAGTCACAAAAGCAGGAAGTGATAAATTGACCAAAGTAACAAAAGTAGTGACAAAGTCCAGGATCCAAACTCAGTTCCTTTAACACTAAATTAAAGGCTTGAGAAAATGTCTAGATGGTTTTGTACAACATAATTCAGATCAAATACCACATTATAACATTTCATCTCTTTTAGAATATCTACAAACATTAATGGTGAGCCCCAAATAAAAGTTACACTATATAGTCTTCCCTGAATGAACAGATTATAGAAAAAAAATTCTTTTAAGGAACAGGTCTTAACCTCTTCGGATTTATGGATAAACCCTTTAATAGTCTGATGAAGCCTTATGCTTTTAAGGGCATAAAAACAAGATGCATAAGATGACAAAACCAACATATAATCTTTTTTAAAAAATTCCTGGATCACACACAAATTAAGAACCTCTGGTATAAGAAGACCTCTCTGGGTTTCTCTTTCCTCACCTGCAAAATAAGGAGCTTGGAAAGAGTTATACCTCAAGTCTTTCCTATCTCTACTAGTCTATGAGATTTTCATATTGATATTTAAGGGCTAAATTACAGAGCTTTCCCCGACCCAAAAATCAAGAATCTGGACTAGGTTTCAAATGACGTCAGTTCAAGTTCCAGCTCCAACACTGGGAAGCAGTATGACCTCAGGCCAACTATGTAACCTCTCAAATTCTACTCTTTCAGCCACGGAGTTAAATAGTTGCAATATTTTACAAGGTTGTGGTAAATTACAAAGTAGCATATGTTAGTAATTTTCACTGAATTCTTATGCACTCTGGATCATAAATTTAAGACCGTGGAGAGCGGAGCGCAGAGACCGCTCCTCCCGGACGCTACAAGAGGACAACCTGGCACTGGGCTCCGGCGTCAACATCGGACCATACAACAAGAAGTTAGAATCTTCTCAACACCCCTACTTTATTTTGCTTAAGTACCGCGCATGCGCACCATGCCAATGACCGGGGAGGGACTGGGACCCTCCCCCACCGCCCCCGCGTCCCTCCGACCCAGAGGACAGTTAAGGATATGAGAAGCCGGGGCAGGACAGAAGGTAACTCCTGACGGCATAGGTCCTCGGACCAGCTCGCCAATTCTTCCAGTACCAAGGTGCCCGCCGGCTCCGCGCGGTCCTGGGACATCGTCTCTGAGTAGAAGCAAAAATTCGCCGCTTCAAATCCGTCCCGCCCTTTCCTAGCGCCGGAAGTAATCCTCCGGCTTTCCGTCAGGCTCTGCGAAATCCCCCGAGATCGCCTGGGACGCCGTCCTCGGATTGGAGCGGAGCGGAACGGGGTTACTGCGCATGCGCCGCACGCGGGAGTTCCCGGAAATGGGAGACGGGGCGCTTTCCCAGACGGAGGAGTGCAAGTTCAGAATCGGGATCTCGGACGCCGGCCAGATCAGGTGAGGAGGGTCTGCGGAGAGCGCGTCGGTTCCGACCTCCCTCCTCGAAATCCCTCGACTTCGTGGCGGGCCACGGGGAAGGTCCGCGGCCTTAGGGTTTGAGCTCCCCGGGCAGGAGAGATTTGGGTCTGTTCGAGATGAAACCCCAACGGGGACCCCCAAAACCCTGGACTTGGCCTCATGACAGATGGAAGGGGCGCCCCGGACTGGCTGTAAATAATTGATCGGTGCAGGAATTGAACCGCTGGGCCCGGGATCGGGAAAACCCGAGTCCATACGTAACCTCAGATGCTTAGCAACCATGTGACCTTGAGCAAGATAACGTCACTCCTGCCTCAGTTCCCCTGTCTGCAAAATGGGGATAACGATGGCTCCCACTTCGCAGGATGGTTCAATTCGAACAACATTACGTGTCTACTACAGCATGAGCCGTGCTAAGCGCTGGGGGTACCAAAAGAGGCGAGACCAACTTGCCTTAACAATTGTTTTTAATTCCACAATTTAAGAATTTTTTTATTTAGGAGAACCAAGATAGCTATCTTAATCTATTTCTGCTTTTCATAACCTTTTCCTTTGGTAAGGTCCTTAGGAGTAATAGGCAAGAAAGTGGCCTTCTATGTCTTTTGTGTATAGGTGTTTATAGCATGGGTCAGCAAATTGTGACATTCCTCTTGATAAATTTAATTTTGTTTCTTTTTTTTCCTATAGCAAAATTGAGAGATGATAAAAATATGCAAGGCAACGGTGAACTCTAGAACATTGCACTTGTGGCTACCAGTACAGATAGAAAGATTTTTTTCATCTCAGCAAGTCACTAAAGACATTTTTCAGGAAGAATTTCTTTTAACAGATTCATTGGAT
This sequence comes from Sminthopsis crassicaudata, assembly GCF_048593235.1. NCBI lineage: Eukaryota > Metazoa > Chordata > Mammalia > Dasyuromorphia > Dasyuridae > Sminthopsis > Sminthopsis crassicaudata. The sequence goes on along the minus strand of NC_133620.1, from coordinate 57,832,762 downwards.
GCATGTTGAGATTTCCAAAAATTAATAGTGACTTTCACCACCAATTCCTATGGTTACAAAACATTTTGCATACTAGAATTCTGTCCATTTAATAGAAAATGGCATTCCAGTTTAATTTTACTATAGATAAACATCTAGAAGATGAATTACCAGCCTTTGAAAATGGGGCCTTAAACTCAGAATCTTCAGGAAAAACATCAGTCTTAGACAGTCAAAAAGAAAAGCTGAAAGATGGAAAACAGTCCTCAAAAGAAGGTGATTCATTTGAGAAACCTCTGTGGGGATGCAAATCATCAGAAGTTAAGGCATTTCCACCTTGTGACAACTCACTGGCTAAGTCAGATGAAATCACAAAGAATTTGGGACCAAAAGAAAAGCAGCCTTGTTTAAAAGTGGCCAAAGAACATGATATTCCTAAAGATTTCAAGAAAATGGTAGAAAATAAAGTATTAGAAGTTATACCATATCTCCAACATGTAAATTTGTCAGTTGTGAAAATGTCCTTTTTGAAAGATACTTGTGGAGAAGACATAGTATCCAAAAGCCTTTCTTCTCACTCTGATCTCATCACTGGTATCTATGAAGGAGGTTTGAAAATCTGGGAATGTACCTTTGACCTTCTAGCTTATCTAGCTGATGAAGAAATACAATTTGCTGGGAAAAGAGTGTTGGACCTTGGCTGTGGAGCAGGGCTTCTGGGTATAATTGCCCTCAAGGGAAAAGCTAAAGAAACTCACTTTCAAGATTATAATAGCACTGTAATTGATGAAGTAACCATTCCAAATGTAATAATAAACTCCACTTCTGAATGTGAAGATGAAGTAAGTGAGCCAGATGTGAAAAAGCGGAGGAACTCAAATCCAACACAACAATTGTTAAGCAAATGTCGATTCTTTTCTGGGGAATGGTATGAGTTTTCCAAATTTGTACTAAACAGCAAAAAAGCTTTTGCAAAGTATGACATCATTCTTACCTCTGAGACTATTTATAATCCAAGCTATTACAGTGCTTTCCATCAAACTTTAGCCAGTTTGTTGGATGAAAGTGGACAGGTATTTTTGGCAAGTAAAGCACATTATTTTGGTGTTGGAGGTGGTATCCATCTCTTTCAGAAATTTATAGAAGAAAAGAATGTATTTGAAACTAGGACACTCAAAATAATTGATGAAGGACTAAAGAGAATCTTAATTAAAATAACTTTTAAGCATACCCATTGAAGTTCAAACCCAGTACCTTCTTTTTTAATGTATTAAACTGTTAAAAGATTGTGGCTCCAAGAATCAATTTTCTGTTTCATTAGTTTCTTTATAAAATTCTTCCAATATTACCTTTCTTGTTTTTCTTTTTCTACAAAATAAGAAGTCATCTACCCTAACATAGGTACAATGAGAAAGTACTACACCCACATATCCTTTATTGATTGGTAATGTGGGGCCTAAATCCCCTATTTTCCATTCTTATTTGATGCTAATTGAAATTATCCTCCAAAATATTTATTGTTATCTGAAGTTTGCAAGCTTTCTTCCCAGTCTTTTAGACCTTAATTCAAAGGTAGCATCTAATCAGCTATTTAATTTATTTTGTGATTAAGATAATTAGCATCAGCAGAAAGCTGAAGCACAGCATATCCCAAAAGTCTTAGTGCAGTTTTAAATTTTAATAAATGCTTCAACCTTAGAAAAAACTTTTAAAATGTTAATAACTTATTTTTAAATACCAATCTGTTTAGTCAGTTTTCAAACTTTATAGATACTTTATAGTGATTTTAGTAAACTTTCAAACTTTATAGACCGTCACTGAGACACTGCTAAATGACATTACATTTGTAATCTTAACCTTAAGATCACCTCAACTAAAAGATTTTCATGCATGCAAAATAGTTTTGTTGTGACCTCATGAGAACTGTCATTCAAAAACTGTCAGGCAATGTGTTATGACCAGGTGCTTTATCTTATTAAAATGCATTCAGAAAACTATATTTGGCATAAAGGAAATTTTTTAAACTTCCAAATCATGTTTTTGGTAAGTTTGGAGCATTTATATTTCTGAAGTTAAAAGTTCACACCTTCCCCCAGATTTTGGAGAAACCTTACATAGAAAGTAATCAAATTCTAGGAATTTTTAAAATAAGTTTTATCATTTGCAATGATTATTAATTGAATCAATGCTAAATCTTGTGGAGGAAAGGGGGGGTGGAATAAGAAGTTAGGCAACTTTTGAATAATCTGATGGAATTTAGGATTTCTAAAAGTGTTGATCAACAAATATTAAGTATGTTCTGGTGCAAAGGAAACGGACAAAAAATGAAACAATTTCAGCTTACAGGGAAGAGAAAAAGTAATAAACTTCTCTAGGGAGCCTATTATGTATTAAATACTTTACAAATAACTCCTTTGATTCTCACCACAACTTAGAGGGATAAGTGCTATCATTAGCCCCTTTATATAGTTGAGGAACCGGGTAAACAGGTTAGATAACTTTTCCAGGGTCGTGAAAGTATCTGAGGAAGGATTTGAATTCAGGCCTTCACTGGGCGCACTTAGAAGTTGTTACTTTCCTAGGTCACTTAGCCAGTAGGTCTCAGAGATGGGACTTGAAACAAGGTGTTCTGTATTACAAAGTCTGTTCTTTGTTCATTATACTAGGTTTCCTCTCTACATATACAAAAACAAAAAACCCAACTCTCACCTATGGCTCCAAGAAGCTGTAGCATACACAGCAGCCATGCCAGGGGAAAACCATATTTGAACAGAACTAAACCAGGTAGAGGCTAACTGACAAGCCTCAAACCTGTCACTGGGATGTTTACCCTCAGCACATATGAAGACTCCCAGTAGAAGGGGCAAGTGAAAATATAACTTAGAGCTTGGCCATCTGGGCCATGGCCAGTCCTGATTTTTCCCCTGCCACTGCATTTCAATAACTGGAGAAGAGAGTGAGGTTGATGGAGAGATGTTTTAACCTCACTTAAATCCAAATCAAGCACAACTCTAAAACTTTGTGGTATAAAATGAAGGACAAATCAGGACACAAAGTAAATGCAAAGCACAGAGCAAATATAGAACAGATAGAAAGTTAAGGGAAATAATTGGAGGAGAGACTAGGGGGGATGAGAAAAGGTGTGGGCCAAATTGTAGAGTCCTTTATATCAAGCTGAGGAGTTTGTATTCCTTTATGTGATGGAAACATAAAGATTTTTAAGTAAAAATACTAATTCTTGTAAAGGATCCACCGGAAGAGAGACTAAATATAATGAAGTTTATTCTCATCCTAATTAAAGAAGAAAATAACATACACTCAATTGGGTATAGAAATTTGTCTTACTCTACAAGAAAGTAGGAAGGAAAGGGGATGAGAAAAGGAGGGTAGATTGGATAGACAGAAGCAAAACACTTTCGAGGAGAAACAGGATAAAAGTTAATCATTCAGTTAATTAATTTTTCACATCAGCACTCCCTGCCATTATCAAGCAACAATGAAGAAAACATGATCTAAGCCCCTATGGAGTTAGTTTCTTGCCTAAAATTTATCACAAAAAACTGTTGATTCATAAGCTTTGGAGGAGAAGGAATCATATTGAGACATTTGCAGGAATCTTATATTATAATTTCCCATTTCTCTCAAGAAAAAATTTATGTTTGTTCAATTCATAATCCATATCTTTTATTTCATGGCTGGATCAGAAGTTGAGGAGAGGGAAAATTTTTATTGTGCTGACATAAAAGATCACAGTTTAGGTGTAGTGTTTATACACTTTTGCTATGGTTGCTACCCTAGAACTCATAAAGGTAACTTCAATTAAGCCATAAAACATCACTGTTTTTTTATATCTCCCACAGCACTTACCTCAGTAAATTACAATAATATATTCTCAGTGGTTCTTGATTTATAAAAATGTGACAGTCCCTGCCTTCTGTTCTGTGGAAGGGATGTGAAATGTACATGAATATAAAAGAGATATTAGACAATGATCTTAAAAAAAACCCAAAGTATTTTGTTTTTTTCCAAGTACATGTAAAGACAATGCAGCATTTTAAAAAATGTTGAGTTACAAATTTTATCCCTTTCTCCTACACCTCTCACACCCCTAAAATAGTAAACAATTTGATATAGGTTCCTCATTTCATACACTACTATAGTATTTCATTACATTCAAATACCACAATTTGTTTAATCATTCCCCAGTTGATAGGTATCTCCTCTATTTAGAATTCCTTGCCATCACAAAAAGAGCTGCTATAAATATTTTTGTACATATAGGTCCTTTACCCTTTTTATGACAATAATCTCCTACTAGGGAAAGAGAACAGAAACTCCAACATGAAAACAAATGGGAAAAAATAGCATTTGAGACAGTGATGGATTCTGACCTGTGTCAGAGTTTGGGGAGAATGAGTAAAAAAGGGACAAAGATGAATCATTGAACATTTGGTAGTAAGCAACAGATTCTTCCTGAAAAGGAGGGAGCTGTACCCTCTGGAGAAGTAGCTACTTGTCAAGGGAGTGATAGTGTGTATTCAAAGGTGTTAGCAAGTGCAAAAGCATTCAGGAGAAGAAACAAATAATAGTCATTAGACTTCTTCCTGAGAGCTTCTGAGGCATCTACTTATTGGCCTTATGATAACAGTAGAAAGACTTGCTATCTTCCTGGTACAACCATCCAGGAGTTGAAAGAGAACTTCCAAAAACTTATCAGATCAAATTAATACTTCTGGTGATATCCTATTGGGTGTACTTGAAACAAATACTGTCAGAAGGAATCTAGGAATCATTGCTAGTCTAAAGTCTAGAGAAAAAAAACAAAACAAAACAAACCATTTATTTTGTAGGTGGCATTATCATCACCATTATGAAAAAGGCAAGGGTTGGAGAAGAGAAAGATAGAACTGGAGAATAAAAAGGTGGTATCTGAATATAGGACTAAGGTATAACTGTTAATACATTCTTAACTTAATTATAATTTCTTTTTTTAATTTTAATTTAATTTTTTTATTTTATAATTATAACTTTTTTTTGACAGTACATATGCATGGATAATTTTTTACAACATTATCCCTTGCACTCACTTCTGTTCCAATTTTTCCCTTCCTTCCCCCCACCTCTTCCCCTAAATGGCAGGCAGTCTTATACATGTTAAATATATTATAGTATGTCCTAGATACAATATATGTGTGCAGAACCGAATTTCTTGTGGCACAGGAAGAATTGGATTCAGAAGGCAAAAATAACCTGGGAAGAAAAACAAAAATGCAAACAGTTTCCTAGTGTTCCTTCTCTGGGTGTAGCTGATTCTGCCCATCATTGATCAATTGGAACTGAATTAGATCTTCTCTCTGTTGAAGATATCCACTTCCATCAGAATACATTAATGATAATTTCTTATGTGAGAAGGTAAAGGATAAAGAACTTCTACATCTGATTCTTATAAGGAGAAATTGATTGTTACAATGGAAATGAAGGGAATAATGGGGAAAAGTGACCTCTTTACCTTAAAATTTGTAATGCAGAAGCAGAGGGAAGCCAATCAGTCTCACATGTAATACTTTAGAATATTGTGGAATAATTTTTTCTATATAAATGTTATTTTAAATTTTACCTCCCCATCCCTCTACCCTATCCTTCAAGTACCTTTCCACATACAGATTGTATATAAAACTAAATCTCCATTTCATCCATTAAAAAAAAAATCCACACATTACTTTGAAAACTCAAAACAAGTGAGTCAGTATAAGCCCCCTTAACAATCAATCAGCAGCTTCAATGCTTTTCATCAAAGACATTTACCCAGGTAAATAAATATAGTGAGGACAACTGTATAAAACATTACCCACAAAATCTGGAGCATATTCTTCTCTCAATATGAAAACCATCCATAGTTGAATGAGAAAGTATAAATTTAGAATAAAATGATAATGAAGCTTACAAGCAAAACAATAATACTTGGCCCTAAATGTCCTTTCTCTCATCACATAACCCTAGGATGATTCTTCTTCCAGTTAGCTTGATGCTGAATTTTTAGGGCCTGTGCCTTTTTGACTTTTCTCTGCCACAATTCTACTTTTCTTCTTTTGTTACTCTAGGCAATTTATATTTTTATAAATATTTTCCATTTCATTTAGATTGTTAAATGTTTTGGCATAAATTGTTCAAATTAATTGTTTATAAATACTTTAATTACATCTTTGTTAGTGATATATTCATCCTTTTCATTTTTGATAGTAGTCATTTGGTTTTCTCTCTTTAAAATCAAATTAACCAACTGTTTACTTTTTTTCCCCACAAACCAACTCCTATTTTTAAAATTAATTCAATGTTTTTTTATTTTTAATTTTATTAATCTCACCCTTAATTTTTAGAATTTCCAATGTAATGTTTAATCAAAGATTTTAAATTTATTCTTTTTTCTAATTAAAAAAATTATACATCCACTTCATTAGTCTGTTTTTTCTATTTTTTTAAATTTATGTAAGCATTTAGAGATGCAAATTTTCCTCTAATTATACTTTTGATGTATTGCATAAGTTTTGCCATATTGGCTCATTATTGTAATCTTTTTAATAAAATTATTGATTATTTCTATTATTTGTTCTTTAACCCATTCAGTCTTTAAGATTATGTTGTTCAATCTCTAATTAGTTTTTAATCTTTGTTTCCTTGGTTCATTATTAAATATAATTTTTACTGCATTATGGTCTTGGAAGGGATATTTTTCATATTTCTGCTTTTAACCATAAAATTACTAATATAATAATAATATGATAATAATTACTAAAAGTTATTAATATATGGTCAATCTTTGTAAAGCTACCTTGAAAACTTGGGAAAAAGTATATTTGTTTCTATTTCCATTCAATTCTTACTCTACTTTTGTTGTTGCTGTTCAGTTATTTTCAGTTTTGTCTGATCCCATTTGGAATTTTCTTTGCTAAGATACTGGAGTGGTTTGCCATTTTCTTTTCCAGCTCATTTTACAGATAAGGTAATTAAGGCAAACCCAAATGGCTAGTGCCTAAGGCCAGATTTGAACTCAAAAATATGAGTTTTCCTAACTCCATGCCCAGCACTTGATCCATTACATCATCTAGCTGCCCTAGATTCTAATTTTAGACAGGTCCAATTGTTATGAAGATTTTCCTTACATCAAGCCTAAATTTGTTTCTTTATTATTTCTATCAATTGTTCTTAAGCCAAGTAAAGCAAGCCTAATACTTCTTTCACGTGACAGCCCTTCAAATCTTGAAGGGAGCTATCAAGTCTCCCTCCCTATCAAAGTTTTCTTTTCTCTGAGGCTAAACATCCCCAATCATCATCTAGCTCATTATTACTTCCAAGCTTTAGGAGAACATGGATGGATAGCTTTGCTATCAAACTATGTTAAGCTACTACCCTCTGCCCTCTCTCACCTATTGAGCTTTGAGAAACTTGACTCTTGTAAACCAAACAGAATAAAATAACTATATTCTATCTATGGGACATTAAGACAGAGAGAAATTATACTTGACAAACTTCATGTAAAAAGTTAACGGCTTAAATATCTATCCCTTTAATTTTCTGCTGCTTCATATTGAATACTTTCCATGTAGTTATCAGTGTGATCCTTTACTCTTCTCAATTGCATAAAAAAGAAAAACCATGCTATTATATTATTTAAAGGAATAATAGATAGAGGAATACAGTTAGAATAAAAAAAAATTCAGACAACTCCCAGCCTAATGCTTTGCACACCATGTTCTCATTAACCAGTCTATGCCAGCTCTCTAATCATTATTGTACTTCTCTCCTTACTGCTAGCCTAGCCTCTTTCTATTTTAACTATAAAATTTAATGATCTCTGATATGCTTTTCTTCCCCAAATCTCCCACAAATTGTTCTTTGTTTCCTGTTTTTCCCATTTTCTTTGCTATTTATAAGCTTCTCTAGTGAGTGAGGACTGAAGACTTGTCCATTTTGTGCATCACGTTCCTTGGCCAGAATTCTAAAAGAGACAACACTATGTTAATAAGCATTCCATGTTTTCACTTGGGTGACCTTTCTCCAAAGTTTGTAAGTTAGCTCCTAGAGACTCATCATTTCTCTTCCCAAAGGAAACATGTCAAAAATGCTTCTGTCTTGTTTCCCAAGCTAGTTCAACATAAGGGAAAATATTTATTACTTATATAAAATATATGCTGCCCATCTGAGAAGTATATAGTTTTATGGGATTTATAAATATATAGATTGTGATTTAAGATAAGGTCTGAAGTCTGATCAACATCTCTATGAACGAGATTGTACTTCCTTCTTTGAGAAGAACAGGAGAACGGATCATTTATCTGGCTACTTTGATCTTCAAGAAAAAGAGGCAGCTAGGAGCATATATATATATATATATATATATATATATATATATATATATATATATATATATATGTATATATAACACCCTAATTGTTGCTAGTTCACAATTGGTTCAGTACAAAAGCTTACTTTCCTGGCCAGAATCTCTTAAGAGGTTGATTCTTTCCCACCAAATACTAGTTATACAAAAGATTATTATAAATTGTGAATAGAAAGTAAATTTATATATCTAGGCAAGATGTAAACAAATATATTCAGAAATACCAAAAATGAATAGTTCTCTCTCTAGGAGCAAGAAATAAACTTCAATATCACCCTAGTTTCTTGGAAGACTGGCTGAAAATCAGGGACATGAAGAGAAGCCGATTTTATTATGGATAGAAACTGGCACTCTGCCTATAAGTAAGTGCTTCTTTTGTAGGAACATATAACAAGGGTGGATACTTGAAGCAAGGATGGGGTTAGGGCAGAGAACATGAGATGTCAAGGTCAAATCAAGGATTAGCAATAAGGGAAAGATGACTTCTGTGGTTTCAGAAAAAGAGAAGAAGCTACAAGTACATGGGTGAGGAGGAGAGCAGAAATATTAAAAAGGGGGCAAAAAGGAAGGAAGTCTTACTTTTTGGAGGTGCAAGGAGGTTCCACTGATAAATGCAAAGAGATGAAGGGAGATGAGGATCTTACATTGGATGAGGTTGGGGGATTTGGTTTTTGAAAAGTTTGCTTGTACTAGCAAGTGGGGAGTTGGAACCCTAGAAAAAGTACCTGGAGGAGTGAGAGAGCATGGACAAAGGGAGTTTCTGGGCAACTGTAGGGGGGAAGTCAATAAGAGAACATAGAAATCAGTAGAGGGATACATGATCAGGGATGTGGTGGAGGAGAGCATTGATCTTTCTGACACCTGTAGTAATTGCCATTGTTTTGGAAATGAGGCAGAAAGGGAAAAGTGAATCCATGAGGCAAACCCTATAAGGCAATGCCAGAAAGTACTTCAAAGTGAGAACCCAAAATTGATACCTTGGAAACTTTGATTGCATAAAAAAATGCAGGGGGAAAAAAGAGAGAATCATAGGAATCACAAATCAGAGAAAGAGGATGTAAACAGAAAAATAAAAAGGGTAATGAAGGAAGTGAGAGAAATCCACAAAAAAATTGTAAAATCTAAGGAACAAGGGGTAACTAGATGGTAAAAGAGTCAGTAAAACCTAAGTTCAAATCCTGATTCAAACACTTAGTTTTGTGATGCTGAGGAAGACGCTTAGTCTCTATTGATTTTCCCATCTGTAAAATGGGGATAATAATAATACCTACTTCCATTATTGTGAGAATTAAATGAGATAATATCTGGAAAGTATTTTGCAAACCTTAAAGAACTGTGCAAATTCTAGTTAAGAGGAGGAAAAAAATAGGAAGAGGAGTGTTGCTAATGTAGTGCAATATTTTAGTTCATATCTGATCTCATTGAAGTAGTTGTTTCCTCTGCCAAGAGAGATTACAAATCTTTTGCTGCTTTCATCCTACACAACCCTTGTCTTTTTTTAAATAACTCTTCCATTGAAGATATATTCCTATGTACTAGAGGACTTCCTTTGGATTTTTTATAATTTTATGTCTAATAGTACAACATTTGGATTATCCATTTATTATTCTTTACTCTTATTACATGATCAGCTCCTCTGTAATTCAGTTCAACAAATTACTTTTAAACAGTGCAAGGCATTGAGCTAGGCAGTAGGAATCCAAATATTAAAAAAATTAGTTTCTACTTTTAAAATGTGCTATAACATATGCACAGCATTAAAATTAATTTCTAGAAGCAGCTTTAACCTCTGAAGGGAATCATGAGAGGCTTCATAGTTATACTTGTATAGTATAACTATGTGCCTTGAAGTGAAGAGGGAGTGCTTCTCTAACAGCAGGGAACCTGTGCAAAAATAGAGAAGTGGGAGGAAATAGTTATCCCTCCAGCCTACCTGGAATGGACACAACACTTTGCTTTTCTCCTCAGTCACTTATGATTGTTTCTTGTTTCCTTGTTTTTGATATTTTTGATATTGTTGTTTATGCCACATTTTTTGCAGAAATTTTTCATCACTTATAAAATATTGCAGCTTACTTATTATCACTTTGCATTTTCTCAACATCCTTCATATTATTCACCATTTTGATTCTTTGAAATCTATGTTATTCCAGGATTTGATGCCATATAATAGCACTAAGAGAATCTTGATGTTAAAAAGATAGTCTGTGTTGTCAAGGCTCAAGCAGCTTGGTGTCATTGAAAGCCTTTCTGTTGTCCAGGAGATCATTATATACTTCAACAACAATACTATACGATGATCAATTCTGATGGATGTGGCCATTTTCAACAATGAGATGAATCAAATCAGTTCCAATATAGCAGTAATGAACTGAACCAGCCACACCCAGCGAAAGAACTCTGGGAGATGACTATGAACCACTACATAGAATTCCCAATCCCTCTATTTTTGTCTGCCTGCATTTTGGATTTTCTTCACAGGCTAATTGTACACTATTTCAAAGTCCGATTCTTTTTGTATAGCAAAATAACTGTTTGGACATGTATACATATATTGTATTTAACTTATACTTTAACATATTTAACATGTATTGGTCAACCTGCCATCTGGGGGAAGGAGGAAAGGTTTTGCAATTGTCAATGGTGAAAAATTATTCACGCATATATTTTGTAAATAAAAAGCTATAAAAATAATAGTAAAAAAAGAAAGCTCTCCCTATTGTATCTCTTTTTTTCCCCCCTGAGGCTGGGGTTAAGTGACTTGCCCAGGGCCACATAGCTAGGAAGTGTTAAGTGTCTGAGACCAGATTTGAACTCGGGTCCTCCTGAATTCAGAGCTGGTGCTCTATCCACTGTGCCACCTAGCTGCCCCTCTTCCTATTGTATCTCAAGAATTTTCTGTGTTAATCAGGAGCTTGATAAGTGTTAGATATCACCTGATAGGAAACAGAATGGTTGACATAGTTTTGGACTCCAGACTCTCCTGGGGAGAGCAATTGTGAGAAAACAAAATCAGAAAAAAGTCAAAGAAATGATCTAGAGACCTAGAACAAAATTAGTTAATTCTAAAATAAGGGAGACACAGTTGGGAAAATTAAGGTAGGCTGAATGCCTATAAAAGTCATTCAGAGACACTTGTAGCCTTAGAACCCATTTTACAGAAGAGGCAAAGAACAGCCACCTTAAGCTATCACATTGCTGCGTATGGTTACAATTTAGTTTGAACCAGGCCTTGATACCTACTGAACCATTGGAAAGGGCTTTAGTTTTTCAAGGACCATGGTAATTGAGAGAAATAACTCATACTGGCTTATAAATCAATTTAATCCAGTTAAACAAACATTGATTAAACAATTATTATATGCAAATATTGAATGGGACTCAAATGTTGAAAGGAGTAATAAAGAAAAAACAAATACTTGAAAAGTGTAAGATAGGAAGGACCAGAATGTTAAGGAGAGTTGGAAGAGTTAGCTAATGGTCCAGTCTAGCTCCTCTGAAGGGCTCAGAATAAGTCCTTGTCAGGATAAGCAAAAGTCCTTGCCTCATCTTGTGGACACCAATATGTAACGTGCTGTCGTCTCCAGAAACTGCGGATCGCTCTCTGGTCTAGAGGAGAGAATTCTTCTTCCTCCTGACAGCCACCTTAAGTCTGGCCCAGACAAGACTCTCTATCTCTGGAGTGTCACCTTCTTTTATCCTCCCAGAGAATGGGTGTGGGATAACGCAAGGGCTTCTGGGAAAAATTACTTCAACCAATGAACTTGCTCCTCCCCAGGAGTTCATAAGTAAAACTCCCAGTAAAGGCCAGAACTAGAGAATTGTTAAGTACCGACTTAGCACCTAGTAAGAACCTAATATCTCATTATCTCATTAGCACTTAGTAAGAACCTAACAAACTAGGATAGGAAGAAATGGATTTTTGAGTATCTATTGGGTATCAAATACATACATATATATATACACACATATATATACATATATGTATATATGCACATATATATGTATAAACATATACACATACACACACACAGACAGACATATACACAATTTTGAACCAATATTCCTTATACTGTACTAAAACAACAGGAAAAGATGATGATAAATGTTGGAGGGGATGTGGGAAAACTTGGGCACTAATGCATTGTTAATGGAGTTGTGAAATGAAACAAGCATTCTGGAGAGCAGTATGGAATTATGCCCAAAGGGCAATAAAACTGTACATACCCTTTGACCCAGCAGTGTCTCCACTGGGCTATATTCCAAGGAAATACTAAAGAAGGGGAAAGGACCCACATGTGCAAAAATACTTGTAGCAGTTCTCTTTGAGGTAACAAAGAATTGTAAAATGAATAGATGCCTATCACTTGAGTAATAACTGAACAAGTTGTGGTATAGGAAGATAATGGAATATTATTGTTCTATAAAAATAATGAACAAGCTGATTATAGAAAGGCCTGTAAAGATTTTCACAAATTGATGCTGAGCTAAAAAAGCAGAACCAGGAATACAGTGTATGCTAGGACAGTAAGAATGTGCGATGATCAGTTATGAAAGATTTGGTTCTTCTCAATGGTTCAGTGAACCAAAGCAATCCCTTTAGGCTTTAGACAGAAAACACCATCTGCATCCAGAAAAAGAACAATGAAGATTGAATGTAAATCAACACATGCTATGATCACTTCTTTTTTCTGTTTTTTTTTTTTTCTCTCTTTTACCCATGGTTTTTCCCTTTTGTTCTGATTTTTCTCTCCCTACATGTTTCATAAAACAATGTATATTAAAATAAATAAATTTTAAAACACAAAAAATACTGTAAAGTTATCATGCTATGCATTTTAAAATTTGTCTATTTTGAGCATTTTTGATTTTTAAAAATTTTAATAATATTTTTTCACATAATATTTTTGTTGTTGTTCATTTGTTTTAGTCATATCTGATACTTCATGACCCAATTTGGGGTTTTCTTGGCCAAGATAATGGAGTGGTTGCCACTCCCTTTTCCAGATTATTTTACAAATGAGGAACCTGTTAAACATGATTAAGCAACTTGTCAAGAGTCACACAGCTAACAAGTGTCTGAGGTCAAATTTGAATTCAGGAAGATGAGTTTTCCTGACTCTGGGTCCAGCACTCTATTTACTATGTCACATAAGTGCCTGCTGCATGATCTATAGGTGTGTGTATGCATATTAAATATATATATATATATACATATACATATTTGTGTGTGTATATAAATATATAGATATAGATATAGATATAGATATACACTCCTCTTCCCCTTCCCAAAGAGCCATCCTTTGCAGCTAAAAATAACAAAGAGAAAGAAGGTTGGATTGAGGGAAGGTTCAACAAAACTAAGTAGATAAGTGATAGACTATGTTGTTTACAAACATAGTCTTTCATCACTTCACAGAAGTAGGAAGAAGATATATTTTCTTTGTTATTCTTTAATGTCAAGCTATAATTTTATAGCACTCATTTTTTGTACTTTCCATTTACAGTGTTATAGTCATTGTACATATGCTTATCTTGATTCTGTTAACTAAAAACTATGCATCAGTTCATAAAAGTCTTCCTCTACATCTCTGCATTCTTCTTATTTATCACTTCTTATAGTACAACAATATTTTCATGCATTATATACCATAATTTGCTTAACCATTCTGTAATTGGTGATTATTGACCTGTATCTTTTGGTCACTGAATTTTAAAATAGTTGGTACTGGAAAGTTTCCTTCCTTCCTTTGTCTCTGATAAAGGCCTGTTTTCCTGCCAAGGACAACCCTTTGTATGTGATTTGACTTCTCTAGCATGTTTCATTCTCAATCATTTTCTCCTCTCTTTAATCTTCCACCTTTCCTAAACTGGGGAGAACCTTTTAAAAGGGTTTTTATTAGCAATATTGGATTATAGTTTTCTTCTCTTTTAAAAGGAGAAGAGAAATATAATCCAATATTGCTAAAAATGCTGATTTAAAATTTTAAAATAAAATGTTAACAAAGAAAATATAACAATATATTGCTAAATTAGATTTATATCAGGACTTCCTAATGTTAATTCAACATTAGGAAAACTATCAGTATAATAGAACATGTTAATAACAAGAACAAAAATTATATGATCACATCAACAGATGTAGGAAAAGCAACAAGTTAAAGCAATGATACCTGGGAGGGAGTAATCTCATAGGAATAAATATGGTTAAGTAGCATAATTTAAATATGGTCATTTAAATTATTCAATATGGTAAGTAGTATAATTCTGGGCTAGGATTATATCTAATAGAGATTAATTAGAAGTATTTTCAATAAGAGAAAGGCTAAATCAAGGGTGTATATATCACTGCCATGACTTTTAATATCATACTCAAAATGCTTGTAGGCCAACATTTCACATCATATCTATATCTATATCTATACCTATATATACATACATATATATGTATATACACACATATGTATATATATAAACTAGATATAGACCAACATTTCACATCATATAATATATATATATGTACACACACATACACACACACATATATATATATAAACTAGATATAGGTCAATATTTCATATTACACACACACATATATATATATGTATATATATACATACATATATATGTATATACACACACCCAAAGATTAGTATCAAATGAGACTATGACAGACACAAAAGATACCATTACAAATGAATTACATTTATGGATAGAGGATAGAGAATATGGGTAGATTTATGGATAAAGGAAAAAAAGATCATAACAAAACAAAGAAAGTGATGATCACAAAAGGTGAAATGCACAAATTTGGAGAGAATCTAAGAACAAAAAGACTTGTCCTTCTGGCCCTGTCATCTCCTATGTACTTAGGGGAGAGTGTGTCATAGACTTATAATAAATGTTCCAACTCTATCACTTTAGTAAATATTCATTTCTAGAAGCTACTTAAGATGGATTGAGTAAAATCAATCTCAATTGATAATTTTAGGGAGGGGGAAGATAACTAGGAACACACAATCAATCAGTAAACATTTATCAACCACCTACTATGTGCTGGCACTATGCTAAATGTTAGAATATATACAGAGTAGATGGAAGACAATCTCAGAAGGAAGGAGCCAATATGACTGGCACAGGTCTTGTAAAAAACCACTGTCATATAAATAGATCTGGTAATCATCTCTATAGAGATATAATTGAACCCATGGGAGCTGATGGTATCACTCAGTAAACCAATGTAGAATGAAAAAAAAAAATGAGGGATTTGGGAGTCATTTATAATTAGTGGGCAGAGATCCAGCAAAGGAGACTGACAGAGAGATCATTAGGTAAGAGGACCAGCAGAGAGCTATATCACAAAATGCTAGAGATCAGACTAAGAGGAAAAGGTGGTCAACAATGTGCAGTGCTGCAGAGTTCAAGAAATATAATGACTAGGAAATGATTATGGATTCATCAATTGATAATTAGTAACTTTGCATAAGTCAGTTTTAATTAAACGATGAATTTGAAATCCAAATTGCAGAGGATTTAGAAGAGAATGAGAGAAGAGAAAACAGATGCACTTAGTGAAGATGATTTCCTGAGAAACAACCAAATAAAAAAAAGGGGAAATATTGGATGAGAACTAATGACAAGACTAAGATCAAATGAGGGGTTTTAAGGACAGGGGAGATATAGACATGTTTGTAGGCAGTAAGCAAGGAGCCAATAGATTGGAGGTCATTGCTTTTATGATATAAAATAAAATAGATACTTTTGAATAAATGACTATTAATTCTAAATATCTGATTATCAACAAGACTTAAACCAAGACTGAGCCTTACCAATGTGTAGCTTATATCATATTCATATTCTTTCTGTTTCTCTCTGCTTTGAGAAAAATTCTTTCAAGTCCCACATCCTGTTGGGCTCTTATCCTTCCCAGAACTGAGACTTTAAAAAATTATCTTGGAGTGGCAGTGGCCAAAGAACTGTTTCCCTGTCTAAAAAACCTCAGGTTTCATAATTCTAGGAAGCTCTTAATTCTATGCTTAGAAGTAACTTCTCTCCTGTGAGACCTTTTATGTTAAAAACATTTTTTTTATTCAAACCCCTTCTTAGAAAATGAAAATGAAATGTTCCCGATTAAAATAATTTTGTCAGAGAAAATTATGTGCAATGAGAAATTGGTTTCAATATTAGAAAATAGCCAATTTTATCTGATTACTTTTAAAATTGGAATTAAACAAATTAATATCTACATTATTTAAATTTGATTTAACTCAACAAATACTTAATGCCTAGTAGGTAAAGACCATATATAGATATAATAATCTTTGAAGTTAATTAATAAAATACATTTATAAATAAAGTCTTGCCCTCTTCAGAGAGAAAAATCCCTGGCCATTACTTCTAGTCACTCATTGGCCAATTGTGCGGGGGAAAATGGCATTACAAAAAGAAGACAATGATTGCTAATCACAGATTGGAGTTCAACTTTCCTATTTGATTCTGTACAACTGGAGTAAGTCAAGAACTTACAGAAATATAGACTAGAAGTGTTGGGAACCATGAGAAGTGCATTGGACTAAAATCAAGATGCCTAGGATCACAGTCAACCCCTGCATTTACTAAACTATTGTGACCATGGTCAGGTCTTTTAATCTGTTTAAGCCTCAGTTTCCCTATCTGTACAGTGCAGAAAATGATAGTTGCATTATCTACCTAACAGAGTTAGAATCAGGAAAGTAATTTATAAACCTCAAAATGTGAGTTATTATTATTTTGTGTCTGAATGGTTTTTTTCCTTCTTCTGGTTATTTGTCCCCTGGCTATTCCACAAGAATCTTGTGGCTTTTTATTAATTTTCTCTCAGCTGTATTGAGGAGACATGAATTTTCACCTCTGCTCATTATCAAATAAGATAACTTATGTAAATCACTATGTGATTTTAAAGTAATATTAGATGCTATTGCTATCATTATCATAATAATAGTTACTATTATGTATGAAGAGAAACCAGTATTATTGACTCTTTTAAAAATTTATTTATCATGAAATTAAGAAATAAAACAAGCATTTTCATAACATAGTAGAATAGAAAAAAGATGATTGTGTATGAAATGCAAATCTATTATGTACTATTTGCCATTCCTTTAAAATATATAATAAAATTATCAAGTAATTTTTCCTTTTTTTTCTCTCCCAATCCCCACCTTAGATACCAATATATATGTGCATGTGATTTTGTATGTGTGTGTGTGTGTGTGTGTGTGTGTGTAAAACCATTCTATACATACTTCTATTTACCATTCTCTCTCTGGATGCAGATATCAACTTCCTTCACATGTCTTTTATAGTTAATTTGGGTATCGATCTTTTTTTGTACCATGAGTAGACTGAAAATCCTCATTACATATTCTTTCTGCCTTGCCAAAGCTGTCATTAGAGATATCCTAAAGTGCCAGGATTTGGTCTATTACAGTTCCCTAAGGAGCTTCTTTACCTCCAGCCTCTATCCTCTTCAATTTATCCTACATACAACTCGATCTAAAACCCTCAATGGTTTTGGGCTTATCTGGAGGATAAACTCAATCTCTTTGTCATGCTATGTTATTCAGAGAACCTGATTTTAACTTTCCTTTGCAAGTTTCTGGTCCTCCTACACTTTTACCAGGATCACTTGCCCCAGGAAGACTAGTAGAGTTTTCTTTATACTTTCTAAATCCTTTTCCTTTAATACTAGAAGGCTATGCTCCTCATCAAAAATGTTCCTTCCTCTTCATATGCATAAATTCTATTTATTTTTTAAGGCTTAGTTCAGATCCTGTCTCCTGAAGGAAAACTTTCCAATTCATCTCTTACTCCTCTCAATCTTACGATGGCCCATAGTTATCTTTTCCTCTTCTGAATTTCTGTTTTCATTTTATATTTGTCATATACTGCCTTTATTAATGCCTTTTTATGTGTATTATTGTGTGTATTACTTGATCATATGAACACTGAGCATAACAGCTTTGCAGTTTTTTATATCTTACAAATTGCCTAACACAATGTAGAACAAATGAGAATTCCTTCCACTCACATTTGAGTCCTCCTACATAAATAACTTAAGTTCAAGGTACTCTCTACATCCATATCCATTTGAGAACTATAACTTACAGACCTGTACTAATGTGTTTATTTTCATTGTGTCATTAATTCAAAGCAAAAAATTAATAAAATACAATAATTTTTAAGTGTCCATAATTGTTTTTGGTTAAAAAAAGACATAGGTATCCAATTCAAGCCATGCTTATTTTATATTATTCATAGGTAATAAACAATGCTGTCAATACTATTTTGCTCGAATATAGCAATCCTCCCTAGGCAACAACTTATGTCCCCTATTTCCTTCCCATTCAATTATTAATCACGATGAAGGTCAGTAGCAGCAGCAACTTTGTCATCAGATAGAGAACTCTTTGAGGACAGAAGCTATGTTTTGCCTCTTTTTATATCCCAGAACTTGACACAATGCTTGGCATATAGTGGACATTTAATAAATGCTTATTAACCTACTCTGTACTCATAATGGGTTGATTAGAAATGCTCAGTCTTGTGATTTTTTCAGCATTGTCATGATATATTTAGTAAATATTACATTTACTCAAGCCCTTTGCCCAGACTGTTCTGAGAATTATTTTTCTGCTTACCCACTCTATTATTAGTCTTGTTATTTACTGGATATGGCTCCAAGGTTCTATCAGATTTTGTCCTTAGTCAAGACAGGATCTTTCATAACAGTAGTTTTAAAAGTTTTCTAAGATGTGATATTAGCTTTTTGTCTTCAAATATTCACTTGAAACAATAAATTTATAACAAATTAATAAATTCACTATTTTCTTTGGTCTCCAGCATCAATTCACTTTCCTTAGAGTTTGTAATTATTAGTATGAATCATCACAGCTGAATCAAAATAAAAGATCTCAATAACAGGCTGATCCTAGAAGGAAAAAAAGTACCAGCTTATCTGACAATTTTGGGGACGTAAAGAAAGTGAGGGAGTGGAGAATAGAAGAAAATGTGGAGAAATCTGGCAACTTAAACTTCAACACACCACAATTAGTTGCAAAGAATAATGTACTACAAGGAAAATGAAAAGAGGGAAAGAAGCAAGGAAGGAAGAAAATAGAAAGAGAAAGAAAAAAGGAGAGAAAAAAGGAAGGAAAAAGGATAGAAAGAAAGAAGGAAAAAAGAGAAAGAAAGAAAAGAAGGAAGGAAGATTGAGAGAGGGGGAGAAGAAAGGGAATAGAAAGAGAGAGAGAGAGGAAAGGTGAGGGAAGAAAGGAAGGAAATAGGAAGGGAGGGAGAATTACTGTTTTGAATGGTTTGTGAGAAGAGTAAAAAAAAAAAAAAGCAGTGGCTTGTAGAGGTGGTCAGATCACAATGAGAATATGATATGATGAAAACTGGCCTCCAGTCTCACTAATATAGTGGACATGGAGTCCAAAGATATGGGTTGTGAGTCCTACCATCTTGCTCACTAATTGTATTATTTAAGGTAAATCACTTCCTCTCTGTGAGCATCATTTTTTTTTTCATAAGTTAAATGGATTTTCTATGAAACTCACAGAACTTTAATTCAGAAAGCACTTTATAAACTTCACAGAACTCTGTAAAGGTGAGAGCTAATTGAGCACGTTTCTGGTAATGTTTTTAACGGTCCTCCTATTTCTTCTCTGGAAGAGCTATGCCTACAGGACTGTGCTGTCTGCCATGTGAATTTTACCTTCCCAATTAAACTGCAAAGTGTTTGAAGGCATAAACACTATTATTTTATGTAACATTCTATAACTACAGTACCTAGCATAGAACAATGAACATACTTGAGGCTGAGTAAATAGTTGTTGAATTATTGACTTGTACAAAGGTACAGAGCAAGGCAAGATGAAGCTATCAAGTCATCACTTACACGTGAGAACTGAGAAAATTAAAGATACTATTACAGGAAAGAGCACAACATTTAAACCTGGCATGGAAAATTCCCCCAAGCTGGAGCCAACTTACTCTCACATCTTGTTCCAAGTTGGCAATACTGAAAGATAGGAAGAACTGATAAATGGAAATTTCAGCAGAAGGTTTTCCGATATGGAGCTATCTTGATCTGACCATATTTCCAAGAGGTCTTGGGGTCATGACATTTCTGTAGTTACTCTATGCCCAAATCTCATGCTAACAAAAATAAGACTAGGATATACTCAAGTCCTGGTGACAATGAATCTTCCAAGAATAATTCGATCTAAGAGACTTGCAGGTCTTCGGAGTTAGAAGAGACCTCAAAAGCTTCAACCTCTATTGACTCTATAACATACCTAGAAAATGGTCATTTAGCTTTCAAATTTCGTTCCTAGGAGAAACCCACTTTATAAGGCAGTTCGTTTGACTTTTGATTAAATGTTCTCTAATGTTTCTAAATATTCTAAAATATTGCTCTAATGATTGAAAGTTTACATCAAGGCTAAATATTCTATTCCACTTCGTTATATTGTGCCCAGAAATCATCCCTCTGGAGCTAGGCAGAACATCTAATCTTTTGATTTTATAATATCCCTTCACATACTTCAAGGCAGTAATCATATCCCTCTAATTCTTCTAGTTTCTAGGACAGACGCCCATAGTTACTTTAATCAATGCTCATGAAATGGCATTTAGTCCCTAACCTGATTTTCTTTGGGATATTTTCTACCTAGTTCTCTTTCCTTTGTTCCCTTCTTCCTTCCCTCTTTTTCTTTTCTCATCCTTATGTGTACTCAATGCCATTCTTTAGTTTTTGACTCTATTGTTTTACTTCACTGGTGTCCTGATCTGTCCTGATCTTATCCCCTGTGAGATCCCGGAGATGTTAATTCTAGAAATTAGTCATGGATGAAGAAAGAAATGATAAACCAAGAGGAAAGAGGTGTGATCTCCATATGCCTTATGACAGAGATTCAGGAGAATAAACAGGAAACAGCCCTAAGGTCGGTGGCAACAGAACTAAACATCCAGTATCAACAATAGAAAAGGTCAAGAAAACACTACAGAATGGGAAGGACAAGAGCATAATGACATTTGTTTCGTGTGAAGAGCTTGGAGAAGAAAGGACAAAGGGAAAGTAAGAGATATAAGAATTTGTGGCCAGAGAGATTGGACTAAAGCTCCAGCTCTACTATGTATACTCTAATTCCCCTCTCTGGATCTTAGTTTTCTTATTTATAAAATGAGGGAGTTGGATTTAACTGGTCTCAGAAGTTCTTTTTACCTCTAAATCTTGTGGTAACAGGACCTCCTTCATACTGAGTTGCGATGTAATCAGATAACTCAAGAAGAGTGAGGCTGTTGATACTATAAGAAAGCTATGAAACCTCTTTCTTTTCTGAAGTTCTTTCAATAAATGATCTATTATTGCAGATTGGAGTCACCCTTTTATACTAGAGCTGGAAAAAATGCTGTAAATTTAAAGCTAGAAGTAAATTTAGATGTTGTGTGAGTTCAATCTCTTATTTTCCATGTGAGAAAAATGAGGATGAGATAGACTTAAATGACTTGCCTGCAGATAATAAATGAAAAGTCGGATTTGAATTAGGTTCTCTGAATTCCAAATGAGTGCTCTTTCCACTGAACCACCTTTTCATACTTGGCCTTTTTGGCTCCTTTTGGTGGGGAGGGAGAGATCTAGAAATCAGGTCCTGCAACAGCAGAGTACCACACTTGGACTCTGATAGGAAGGCAAAAGATGCTGATCATATGATGAGAGTAGGAAATAACATCTGCATAGCCAAAGTGCCTCACTGATACTTGTATGATGTCTCAAGAAATTGAGGAAGGTGTAAAGCACTTTGTGTAGTCTTCCTGTGTTAAATTTATGGGAGGATATGAAAAAGAGTTACATAGAATGAATAGGTATGGATGGGTTACGATCTACATTGTTTGAGGGAACATCTAAAGAAATGAATTTACAAATTTATTTGAGTAGCTAAACATTATAGTTCCATGTATGTTGTAGAGGAGGCAGAGATGACAATAAGGAGAAGAAAGATAGGAAAAATCATAGGTTAGATGTTGTTTGTGTGGATCATTTTCTTTGCCTTGTGCCTTCATCTGAAGTTTAGCCAAGACAAGGAGTGGGAATTTCTCTTTATTATCCCTCTCAATCTGTCCTGTCCCTCTTCCCTCAATTAAGGAGAATTTGTGACATTGTTAAGACACATGTTTGCATGAAGCTTGAGAATACAGATATTAAAATAGGCTTAATAGGTTGGTTGCAATCAGGATATGAAGAGGTGTCTTGTAAAAGCACTTAGTGAAGGCAGACATATGCATGTCTACTCATTCAGGGATACCAGGGGAATCCTGGCTCTGGAGCTTGTCTTGTGGACATTATAAGTTAAGAGGTCCTGAGTCCAAGGTTTTGGGCACCAGCCTTCTAGAGAAGGAGTTTTTAACCTGGGGTTTATAGATTCTCAAGAGATCTATGAGCAAAAATATACATCTTTATTTTCACTAACCTCTAATAGAAATTTAGAATTTCCCTTAATTATGAATTTGGGCAACAAACCATACATTAGGCTTCATCAGAGTGCCAAAGAGGTCTGTGACCAAAAAAGTCTAAAAACTTCCATTCTAGGGGGAGATGTTCTGTAACATGCACCTTAGATTATCCTCTTATCCCTCTATGTAGCTCCAGACAGCATGTGCAATATAAGCACATTGCACAGTACATTAGATATTGCATATGTAATATAAGTATATCATATACTATATCAGACATTTCACATTACATTACTATTACCTTAAAATGTCTAAATTTTTCTCCTATCACATGGAAAAGTCAGTGAGGTAGTAAATGCATGTCTGACAGAAAGGGGATTGCTTGTTCATCAGCCTTCAGTTTATACTTACCTTCTAGGGACAATCTAGATCACAGGACAGCACTATGATTCTGCAGGAGAGGGATTTTGTTAGAATATCAATGCTGCCCCACTGACAATGCTAGGCTGAGCTTTGTTTAATAACTGATGGGCTATTTGAACAATCTATATTTCTTTATCAGTCAGCCACTTTCTGGTCTATTTGCATCTTTTGCATTTTTATGTAGAATAAAATATAGATTCATTATTTTCGTTGTCTATATAACTGGGAATTCTTTAACTTGTATTTAAGGAAACCAAGACATGAACCTGAGATTTTCCATGAGCAACTAACTCCAGGTGGAATTAATGAGCCAGAGGGAGAAAATGGTCCTCTTGAAGCTATTATTTAGCATTAGAGATGGTCTGTGAGTCCTTGCTGGAGCTCTGGGCCATGTGTTGCAATGTTTTGTATATCATAGGGATTTAATAAAGGTTTGTTGAACTTATTTTTCTTTTTGACGAGATCTGGAATATGGTTGAGAGAGCTAATAGATTTTCTGACAATGGTCATTAGAAAGACACAAAGACCTATTTGGATATGGATTCCATTTCAATTCTTCTTCTAACCTTTATCATTCTTGCTTGCTCTGACAGAACTCAGAATTAGAGAATCATAACTAGAAAGAGTAGGAAAAATGCTGAGATTTGTAATGGATACCCAGGCTGTGAGTGATATTGGGATATCTTTGATCTAAATGAACAATTTCATTGTAATAGGGAAGACATGTCTCTGCGGTGAGAATTTTATTATGCAGATAATTTTGATTGTCCTATTGTGAAATTATTTGTATAAAGATCAATGAAACATATAATAGTAAAGCCAAGAGATCTCCCACTATTCCCCTTTTAAATTTAGGACAATATTTGAAGAGGATGGGATAGAATCTCCTTTCTTTAAACAAAGGAACTAATCACTCCACATCTTAAGTGGCTTCTACCTGTCAGCATGAACACCAAAAGAGGAAACCCCACTTATCAAACAGTAATATAGCTTGGAACTCATTGTGTATCTCTTTGCCACTTCTTGGTATCATATTTATGTTTGAGGGCTTCAAAAGGTGGAGGCTAGAGATTTCTAAGGGAACTATTTCTTTGGAATGTACAATTTTGAAATTTTAATAATAATACACATTTATGCAATTAGTGTATTGTAGTAGTGAGGAGGACTTGGTTTCAAGTCTTATCTCTGACACATACTAGCACATGTTCCCTATATATGTATCTCTACACATATGTTCCCTGGATACATGCACTCTTCCCACTGGAGTATATTTTTATAGAGGAGTGTGCTCTCCCTCACCATTTTTAGGGAAAATATTTTGTTTCTACCTTTCTTACCATGTCAGCTCATTAATTATCTTTCCTTTGATGTAACCAGGTGTCCGGCTGACTATTAAAGGTAAATACATTGATGGGAGATTCTAAGCTATAGTTTTAAGGAATTCAGAGTCATATATAATCTAGCTGGTCCCTGAGGGATCATCCCAGTAAATGGGGTTTGTGTGAATAAAATCTTAGAGTTGGGCTAAAAACAAAAATTGGACCCATAGAAGATAGGTAAGAACATAATTTACATGACAAATACTAAAGGTTTGACTATAAGATATTTTTTTATTTGTTTGATTTGCAAGGCAATTGATGTTAAATTGCTTGCCCAAGGTCACACAGCTAGTAAGTATCAAGTGACTGAGGCAGATCTGGACTTTCTGATTCCAGGGTCAATGCTCTATCCCAGGGGTTCTCAAACTACTGCCCGAAGGCCAGATGCTGTCCGATGAGGACACCAGGTTATAGCAAATGGGCTGAGGGGCGGAGACAGAGTGTGAGCTTTTGTTTTTACTATAGTCCGGCCCTCCAACAGTCTGAGGGACCGTGAACTGGCCCCCTATTTAAAAAGTTTGAGGACCAATGCTCTATCCACTGAGTCCTAGAACTATACTCTCATTCAGGTCAAAGTGTGGTCTGGCAAACAATAATAATTTATACAATTTTAGTCTGCTTTAACAGACCTATAGGGCACAGGATGACTGAGATGATCCTATGTTATATATAGTTAAATATAAGGTAGAAAATGCTGGTTGGGGAAGGGCAAAGGAAGGACTTGTACAAAGTACTCTTGGAAAATCTGAGATGGGAACACTTAATTGTGGAGGATCAAGAGACTTCACCTTCCCCCCAAAATTGTGGCAGCTGAGCTGAGATTCTTTCCCCAGTACACAAATCTTCAAAAGATGAAAGACAAAGGTGATAAGAAGCAGTAAGTGTCTTGTATCAAATATGCACATGGAGGCTGGAGAGCACATTGAGTTCAGGGGAATGGTTAGCAATCCAGTGTGGCTGTAACAAAGGATGAAAGAAGAGGAGTAATGTGAAAGGTGGGTTGGAGTCAGGTTTGGAAGGCCTTATAAGTAAGATTAAGCAATTTTGATTTTATTCTATAAGCATTAAGATGTCAGTAGAGGTCACTGAACAAGAGAAGTATTTGATTAAACCAGTTTTTAAGGGAGATAGTCATGGCAATTGTCTGAAGGATAGATTGGAGATTGACTGGATGCAGGGAGACAAGTGAGAGAGTTGTAACAATAGCAAGTAGAGATGAAAGTCTGAAGTAAGGTGGGAATCATGTGGATGGAAAAATGGAAATAAAAGACATCTTGGGGGAGAAAAATTTGACAAAACGTGCCACTTGTGTGTTCCTTTTTATACAGAAGTTCTCTCCCAGTAGATTGTAAACTTCTTGAAGGAGAGACTGCTTTTTAAAATTTGGATTTGACACAGTGCCTGGCCCATTTAAAATGTTCATAGATGCTTGAGATGATTGAGGAAAAGGCACTCTAGGTTTAGTTAGAGTCAGAGACTCTGATTCAAGATTAATCTGTCCCAGCTTCCTTGAATTTATTTTGT
Organism: Sminthopsis crassicaudata; assembly: GCF_048593235.1. NCBI lineage: Eukaryota > Metazoa > Chordata > Mammalia > Dasyuromorphia > Dasyuridae > Sminthopsis > Sminthopsis crassicaudata. Next base: position 57,806,563 of record NC_133620.1, on the reverse strand, counting down.
ATATGTATAATCACATACATGTTGCTTCAATCTTCATTTTTGTATCTTCAGCACCTGGCATAGTGCTTGGAGCATAATAGGATCTTAAAAAATACTTGCTAAAAGCTGTGGCAGCAGAGAGAAGAACCTGGAGTCAAGAAGATTCAACTTTTTGAGTTCAAATCTTATCTAAAATACTTCCTAGCTGTGTGACCTCAGGCAAGTCACTTAAACCCATTTGTCTCAGTTTCCTCATCCTGTAAAGTGAGCCAGAGAAGAAAATGGCAAATCATTTTTGCTAAGAAAATCCCAGATAAGGTCACAGAGAGACAGATATGACTGAACTGACTGAACAACAGCAAAAATAGTTATTGACTGGGAAAAGAGCAGTGGGCTTCTAGTCCAGCCTCTGTTCCTAGATACTACAGTGTGACCTGAGGTAGGTTGATGAATCTTTCTGGCCTTTTTTTCTTTCTATATACAATGAGGGGGTTGTATCAGAGACCTCTATGTAATCTCTCCAGCCTTAAATCCGTGCAATTATAAAACTATTCTTGTGAAAAGTTTCAAAACTGGCCAGAAATAAAGATTAGTTCAATACACTTGGAATAAAGCCTTTACATTTAGTGACCAGAGAGAAAAATACTTTTTTCAATGAGGTTTTTATGTTCTTAGAGAATATGACCACCATTTTTGTGGTCATAAGATAAAACAAATCCATGTTGAATAAGGTTCCTCCATGTGGTACCTTGAGTTTGTCACAAAAGGTGTGCCAGGCTAAGCGAGGGAGTGTCCTCCACAAGTGGGAAATGCTATTATTTGTTCTTTGTTCTCCAGGACGACCACAACATCAGAGTGGTGCAGCCAAAATATGCTAGTGAATTGGATTAAAGTAAGAGTGGGCTGTGCAAGGTCACCAGTCTCACTTTCTTCTTCAGAGTCATCCCGGTCCAGTGGCAAGATCTAGATCAAGAAGATTGGAGATGGCCAGTATGTGGTATTGTGGAAAATAGGGGCTTATGAACCTTTGATTGATTATCTCTAGATGAGAACCATAGGGTCAGAATAGTGCTACAGGAAACACAAACCTATGTCCTATTTCACTTACAAGCCAAGGAGCAGAAATGGAAAGCACCGAATCCATGTAGCATTTGCCTGGAAAGCTCTTGCCTAGCCCCACCCACATTTTGCCATGTTAGTCACTGATGAGTGTTGTCTGGTTACGATGGCAATTAAAACATATGAAAGAAATGTCAGTGTTATTTCTGTAAAATTCACCAACCGTCTCACTGTTATTGACAGATCCTTGGAAACAGTCTGGACTTAACTAATTCCAAGAATCCAAGTGGACCTTTGAACTTTCAAAATGAGCATTTAGAGATTATTGACATACACAGGAAGCAGCTTAACTACAGCCACTGGCACCCTAATTATTTTTCATTAGAAATGTGTCAGGAAATACAGAACACATTTGCAAGCTAATAACTAGGTCTAATTTTCCTAGTATTTATATTTCACTGACATCAACTTTTGAAGAAGACTCCCTACCCTTAATAGTGTGTTCTTTAAGTCACTTAACCTGTTTGTCTGGTTCAAGTATAAAATGGGAATAATAATATCTACGTTAGGGGTATTGATAGGATTACATAAGATAATATTTCCATAGTATAAAATTTAGCATAATATCTGGTACATAGTAGGCATAAAATAAATGCATGTTTCCTTCTTTTCTTCCTTTGAGTTTGCAAAATATCCTACCTTAGCAAATCATTCACAGATGTAGTCAACAAATAGTTTATCACGTTCATCAGTGATATGGATCTAGGCCTAGATGACACAGAACTGGAAAAGTTATCTAGCACACAATGTAATAGAATTTTGTATTCAAAAAGTTCATCAATAAACTAAAGTATAGGGCTGAATTTAATAAGATGAATTTTAATAGAGGTAAGCAGTCTTATTCTTGGCTACAATACAAACACTCAATTTCAGAAGTACCAGATGGGAGAGGAATGATCAAACAATGATTCATATGAGGATCTATAAATTTAAAAGACTGCAATCTCAATGTGAATCAGTTTTGTGGTAGTCAAGAAGGTCTATGGTAATCAGGAAGACCAATGGGATTTGGGGCTTTATCAAGAGAAGCCTGGAATCTAGGAATTAGATTATTGTACTCTGCAAGAGTCAGATTACATCTGGAGTTTTGTGTTCAAATATGTGCACCGTCTTTTAGAATGGGTGCTAGTAGTCTGGAGAGTGGACACATACAATGGCAAAAGCTCTTGATTTCATATCATATGAGGATTAATTGAAGGAACTAGGAATGTTTACCCTGAAGAAGATAGGATTCTGGGAGAAATTTCATGGACTTATATTTTATGCTGGTGTTCCAGAAATCTGGAAAAGTTAAATATCATTGCAAAGATAATAGTTCCAAAGAGCTAAAACAGTATATAATTAAATACTAAATGCATAATATAGAAATAGTGCTATGGTGAGCTCTTCATCCTCAAAAATGTTTCTGCAAAATCTGGATGATCAGCTATTAAGGATGTCATAGAAGTGACTGCTATAATGGGCTGTAGATTAGAATAGGTAACTGCTCCTCCACCCCAGTTCCAGGCAAGATCCCTTCTGTTTCTTTGTTCCTTTGAAATCAGAAGATAGATCAGGAAAGATTTTCCAGAGGAGGCAGACATTTAAAGCATGGATCAATGGCAACAATAATAATCAATAACAATGACAACAAAATAATATCTAGCATATATTTAGTGTTTTCTGGGTTACATGAGTATAAGCCATACTTTAACAAATATACTTTAATGGATTTTCATAGCAAACATGTGAGATTTCAGTGTAACCACCATGATGAGAAAATATGTTGATAGAAGTTAAAAAATCAAATATAAGATGGCACAGCTAAAAAATGGCAGATTCAGTACCAAAAACCTTGGTCTTCAGATTCCAATACAATTCTTTTCATTCTGTCACACTCTAAAAGAATGAAGGAATTCTAGACCGGGGTGAAGGTGGGATGTTTAGTGAACAGCAAATCAATTGGCATTGTTGGAATGAAATTTTGTGTGGTGCTACAATGGGGGGGGAATCTTGGAATAATAATTTGAGGCCTAATTTTGAAGTCTTAAATGGCTGGGTTAAATGATTCAGACTTCTCCCCCAGCTCCATGCCTTTCTCCCTCCCTCCATTTCCTTCTCCTTTCTTATTACCCTTTCTTTCTCTCTTCTGCCCTTCCTCTTCTGTTTCTTCTCTCCTCCCCTTACTTCCCTCTTCTCTCTTCCCCTTCTTCCCTTTTTCCTTTCCTCTCTTTTTCTCCTCTCCCCTTTCCAGCAGAGGAGAACTAGTGATGGCTTTTGAATAGGAGAGTGACATGGTGAAAATAGCATTTAATCTGGCGGCTCAATCACACAACATGGCAGATGGGTTGGAGAAGGAAGGCTCCAAGGGTAATGGGAACAATAAATAAACTATTGTGGTGATTTCCTTATGAGCTAGTGAAGGCATGAACTTGTGTACTTGTGTATAATGTATGAGACATTATAAAGGAAGAACCTACAAGATCTGGTGTTTGGATGAAGTGAAAAGAGAAAAGGAGACTTCAGGAATTAGTGATGAGGAGGATTGTAGAGTTACAGAATCAAAGCATTTCAGATTTAGAAAAGACTCAGTGACCACTTCAGTAACCCATGCCTGAAAAAATATTTCTTTTATAACATATCTAAAAGTGATCAACCCAAAATAGCATGAAGACCATTAGTGAAGAAGAAAACATTTCTTCCGGAGTCAGTCTATTCCCCTATTACATAACTCTGATAGGAAAATTTTTATATCTTATTATTTTTCTCCATGCTCCAGCACTCTTCTTATGCTAGAAGATCCCTCAGCTTCCTTGCGTTCCTCTCTAGACCCATGCTCCTGACTCTCTGCTTTCTTCACCATTCCTCTGGAACCTTTTAAACCTGGAAGTCACCTTTACCACCAAACTCCAACACCCTTCTCCTGCTAAAGTAAGGTTTTGTTAGAGAGGGAGACAAGGAGATGGAAGAGAAGTGGGGAGAAAGGGAAGGGGGAGAAGAGAGAAATGGCATATAAACACCACTAGAAATTGATAGGTAGCTGTGGATTATGCTAACTGATTTAATTACAGAAGCCAGAGTCCCCTACCCCAGTATTTTGTTCCCAGTGGTATTTAATAAATGCCTATTGGATGAATGAATACTTCTAGGCAAACATATCTGTCTGATTTTGTTTAGCCCCAATATCAATGTAATATAACCTTGAAACCAAACCCCAAGCATCTCCCATTAATTCTGGTTAGCAATGCCTATTGTCTCAAGATCCTAGTTGAGCCTGCATTGTAATCATTTCTCAAAAGAGCCACAAAACAGCTCTGAAGTTTTATGAGGAGTCTCATTCTCCCTTAATCCTCTTATTCCAGATCTTGAGACAAGAATTGAAAAAGAGGTACCATGTTAGTTGAGGATGAGTCCTTCCTGAGTTGCAATCACATTCTGCCAATTTAATTAGCCAGAAATAAAGATCCTGCCCTACAGTGAGAAAGAAATGAAATTAGAAATAGTCTCCTTGATGACATTGGAGAGAAGACACTTTTCCAACCACCTTTCCTGCCAAGGGACTGATTCCATTGTTCCTAATTGTGTAATTCATTAGTATGCCTGATTTCTCTGTCTCAAAGTCTGGTAGGACAGCCAAGAAGGTTAATGTAGCTCATGTGTGGAAAACCCAGAGTAATGTCTGGTCCTCAGAGAATAAGCTCTGTCATTCCTTGGTGTGATTAGTACTGAGGAAGCTTTCAAACAAAAGAAAAAAATCCCCTGTTAAAAAGTAATCTTGACTTTGTTTGCACCACAACACCAGGGCTAATGGGCGAGGTCCCTGGTTAGTAAACCAGGGGATTCTCATCATGGAATATTGCTGATGCTGCTGATAGGAACTCCACTAACAAAGATCAGTAATTCACCTTTAATTTATAGTTTTAGAAATGTCTTGGATGATATTAGGAGATTAAATGAAATAATTAGGAGGAATCCTGAATAGAGCACTGGACCTAGAATCAGGAGAACTTTGGGTTCAAATTCAGTCTTGGATATTTACTAGCTGTGTAACACTGGATTGTCAGTTAATGTCTTAATTTCCCCCGCTGTGAAATGGAATTAATAGCACCTATTTCTCAGGATTATTGTGTGGATACATGAGATAATATTTGTGAAATGTTTTGCAAACTTTAAAATGTTATGTAAATGGTAACTTATTGTTCATAATAATTATTATTGAAAATAATTATTACTTTATGATGCCCATAGCCACATAAATAATATATTTCAAAGGCAAGACTTGAACTCATATTTTCCCGATTCCAAAGTCATATTCCGCTGGTAATTGTACAGAACTAAGCAAAATAAAGCATATTCATTCATTCCATGGACATTATTTATGATTAGGTATCTACTATGTATAATTCATTGTGCTAGATGTTGGGATTCATTTTAAAAGTCAGAACCAATCATTTTATTGACATGGGATGATTCTCTTTCCATTAGTTTGGACTGACAGCCTATCTGTAATATATAATCTTAGATGGTTGCTGGATCAATACTAGCGAAATAACAATGGAAATAAAACAATAACCTGCTATTTCATGAGTAGTCTAATTGAAAAGGCAATGTAAGGCAGAATCACTGAACTTGAGACTTGGATAAAAATTCAGTAGCATTTGGTTAAACATAGCTTAGGCAAAAAAAAAGAATTTCTGACAAGTAACCATGCAGTTTTTGATGACCTCCAATAAAGAGGAAATCATGACTTTTTGAGACAATTGATTTCTACTTTTTTTTTTTTTTGATGGTTCTGGGAGATAGAGCCAAAATGGCAGAGTGGGGCAGAGCCAAGATAGCAAAGAGTAGACAAGATTTTTGCCTGAGCTCTTTCTGGCTTCTCTTATAATCAACACTAGATCACATCTAGTTCAAAATGGATTTTGAAGTGACAGAATTCCCAAACATTTGGAGAATAATTGATTTCCAGCAGAAGATATCTTGGAAGGACATTAGGAAAGGTCTGTCTCAATTGGGCAGGGGGGAATATGGCCTAGTGCAGACACAGCATGGGGAGTTCCAAGGCAGAGAGGCCCCCACTTCAGGAATAGAGTAGAAGGCTCTTAATCAAAATACAGCAGCATTGATTATTCTGTCCTTGTTCAGAAAGCCAGTGGATCAGCAGACTAGGTGTGAGACTTCCAAGAAATTGTCCCCAAACTCTAGCATAACAGATGGGGCTTGACCAGATTCATTCAGCATAGGGAGGAAGCTGGCAGCACCACCAGCCCTGTTGCCCTAGAGAAGAAGCTTGGGGATAATCTACCCTGTACTCTAGGAACAGACCTCAACCTTTAAAAATGAGCAAAAAAGAACTCTGACCAAAGAGAGTTTTTATGGGAAGGGAAGAACAACCTAAACCCTGAGGACACGAAAAGCAAAATGCTTCCATATAGGGGAATATGAACTAGTCTCCAATTCAAAAGGCTCTCTTAGAAGAATTAAAAAAGGATCTTGAAAGAGAGTTTGATTCCTTTGGACTCATGTCTTCATCAATAAAATGGGGACCCTAAGAATTTCTTCTGCCTACTTTGCAGGGTTGTGAGGATCAAATGAGTGCATGAAAATGTTTGGAAAACTTTTTTATAAGGGGTTTTTATTAATGTAGGGTAATATCATATCAGACAGAGTTATAGATGCAACTGGAATAGTAGATAAAAGATAGTGCTAGTTAGGTAACTCTGGGCCACTTAACCTCTATCTACTTCTGTCTTCTAATCTGTAAAATGGGGGGAATAATAACACCTACTTCTCAAGATTTTTTGGAGGATAAAATTAAATAATATTTAAAGTATTAAAAATTTGCTTTGCAAACCTTAAAGCACTAGATAAATGCCAACTATTATTACTATGGAAAAAGAAATAGATGGGTTCAAATTTTGATTCTGACACAATATCAACAGGTATCAACTTTTGAACTGCTAAACTATCTCTTTGAATTGCTGTAGTGAAACATTTGGTAAATAAATGTAAATTATTAGGATTTTTTAGGAAAAAAAGTACACTGGCATTTGTTTATAATTACCTTGGAGCTTATTCATGAACTGGAAGGGAGATGGAAGAAAGAAATACATTTCAGGTGTAGGATCTGGCAGACCTGAGGAAGGGTAATGCTTGAGAATCATTGTAGGCATTGGGCATGTAGTCCAATTTAGGAATGAGGTAAGGGGAAGAACAAGGGTGAGAAAAATAGGAAATGTAGCTAATTCAATTAGCTTTCAAAGCAGGGGAATACCAATGAACCTTAAGTAATGACAAAATGTTCCTTGAGTATCTGTTCTATACTTAGCAAAATATATTCAGGGCTACAATGGGAGGAGGGCTACAAAAGAAACCTAAAATGTAATTTCTGCCCCCCACCCTGTACACTTTACATAAGTACATTAACTGTTGCAGAGTAGTATTAGACATTTTTTAACAAAGTACTACCTTGTATGTTATATAGTCTCTCCCCTAGCATCCAATACAGGTAACTTTGTCTATTTCATCTTATTAGGATGTGAAAAATGTTATCAAAGTATACAGCTTTTAAAAAATTTATTTAATGTAGATTTAATGCAGCTAGTAGCTCAATCAATAGTGCAGCCTAAAGTCAGAAATACTCATTTTCATGAGTTCAAATTCAGCTGCAGATGCTTATTAGTGTGTGGTTCTGATCAAGTAATTTAACCTTGTTTGCCTCCATTTTCTCATCTATAAAACAAATTACAGAAGAAAAATGGTGAAACCATTCTAGTAACTTTGCTTAAAAAAACCCTAAATGGGACTGTATGAAGAATCAGATATAATTGAACAACAGCCATTTACACTTTTGTTAAGTCCTCCCCAATCATCCCAAATCACCCCAATTACTAGCATAGCTGATAGCAATCAGAGCATCCAAAATTACTTTTGAGGTGGTAGTGACCAACAGCAAAAACTATTTATCTTGTATTTACTTATCTGTCTATAGTCTCCCTTTCAGGCTCCCCTGTAGAGGGCTGGAACCCTGGAAAAGTATACTTGAAACAATGATAACTAGGTGTTAACTCAATGGAATTGATGAGATGATGGTTCTCTAATATACATATTCTTAGTACTTAGCATGGTGATGTAATGGTTCTCTAATTCACACATATTCAGTATGTTGCAATGATGTAATTGTAATAAGGTATTTAAGGGCTGAGGATTGGAAATGAAACATTCCATCTTTGACCAACCTCCTCGTGGCTCTCTTGCCTTCATCACTTCTCTACCTAAAGACCAAGGCCTGTCCAAAGGACCTCTAAGAAAGCTAGCCTGAACATTACAGCCAGTTTTTGCTGTGAGGGTGCATCCATGAAATTTTAATTTGTTTGTGTGGATGGAGTTGATGGGACTCTGATTGTTGTCCCCAGTTTACCCCAGTCCAAACCTGCTCCCCTCCCTGAACTGACAGAAATTATTAACCATGGGTCCCACTAGAACAATGAACAGGTCAGCATATTCTGTAACCACATCACCATATGATAATTACTACAAAACATAACACTTAAATCAACCAACAAATGTAGCACCAAAAAGAGAACAGAATATTGGCTTATAAAAACTCAATAAATCTTTCTCCCAACATGGTGTCTGTGTAGTTACCCTTCTTTGTTATCCTTAGGTGAACCTATGTTACTGAATTTCATTACCATAAATCAGTACTCCTCTAAGTGGGCTTTTCTGCAATGCATTCTGGGTAGCTGAATCTGCAGTTTCACCTCGGCTTTAAGACCTCCCTATATTAGCAGACCCATTCTATAATCTCAGCATTATCTTATGATTAATCAGCACCATTTGCTACATAAAAATCCTTGTTTTGATTTGCTGGGTAGCTGACTCTTTCAAGGAGCTTGGTTTGCCTACTTAGTATGTAAATCTCATTAAAATGCAGAGCTAAGCAAACCCAAAGCAAAAGTTTGGGTTTGAGACTGTCTAAACCTGAATTCTTTCAGAGGCAACACCATGACACAAACCTGATACTGCAACAGATCCACTTCAGAAGTTGCAGCTCAAAGACTCTCCTGAGCCATTTTTGCCAGCTGCAACTTTATTTTTTCTTTTTTCATTCTTTTCTTTCCTTTTTCTCTCTTTTAACTTACCTATAATAATTAAACTATTGAATTATTGCTTGATTAGTTCAAATATTCTCAGAATGATTAAAATACCTCAAATTTCTCCCATTCGCCCAAAATGGGGTAGGAACCTGCATTGCCCATCCCTACTCTCAATATATTGAAGAAATTTGTGGGACAAATCCCTCAAAAATTCATTAAGATGTTCTTAGTAATCACTAAAATCTCCTGGTCATAATCTTTCAAGGCAGAAAGCTTGCAGTGAATTGCTGATACTCTTCTTAAGGTATAGTACTGGGGATTTTGAATTCTTCCAGCAATATTCCAGCTAAACAACAAAATAAAAAGAAACAAACAAACAAAACCTGGACTGCTTAATTAACAATTAAGATCTCCTATATCATTCACTAGCATTCTCCCCAATTCTCTCCAATTAAAATGTGCTTATCTTCTTTACTGTTTATTTACTCTTTACTTTTCAAAATCTGGAGAGAATTAATATTATGATATCTTCAAATCAAGAGAGTTGTATTTTTCCAATACTAAAAAGTTCATACAATAGTTAACATACATCTTAAACATTAATTGCTCTATTCTAAATTGATTCATTCAAGGCCACTATAGAGAAACCTTATTACATCACTATTAACCTCTGTTATATTACTATGTGCTTGTGTAAAACCTCCCATGTTGATGGATTTATGTATCCTTGTTTCAAGTAATACTTTTCAATCCAGAGGAAACCTGCTAACAATATCTGGTTTGGTGTTTTCACCTTCCTGAGAAGTCAGGGAGAGAGTGACCACCTGTGTTCTAAAACAAAAGAAAGTAGGAGATGTAGAGGGTGAAACTCTGGAGAAGTATACTTGAAACAAGGATACTTACCACAAGGTGTTAACTCAGTGGAATTGTTGAGATGATGGTTCTCTGGTATACATATACTTAGTACTTAGTATGAAGATGTAATGGTTCTCTAGTTCACACATAATCAGTATGCTGTAATGATGTAATTGTAATAGAGTATATAAGGTCTGAGAGGACTAGAAATGAGACGTTCCATCTTTGACTAGCCTCATGGTGACTGTCCTGCCTTTATCACTTCCCCACTAAAACCAAGGACTGGGGCTGACCCTGAGGATCTCTAGAAAGCTAGTCTGGATATTATACTCCCCACTTCCCTGTTCCTCCTTTCAAGAGAATATAAGCTCTTTGAGGACAAGGATGCTTTTCATTGTTATCTTTGTATTTCTAGCAAATCACACAGTGCAAGCACACATGATAGGTGCTTAGTAAATGTTTGGAGAATTGAAGAGAATTCTTGCTTCTGTCATTGTCCTTCACCCTCCAAGAAGGGGATCAGAAATTTCTCCCCACTCTTGCAGAACTCTGTACCAAGGCTCCCTGCTGTTCCACAATTGCCCAGCAGATGGTAGTAGTTGCTAGCTCTCAGCAGGGGGTCTTGCAGCAACTTCCTAGAATTACATTGTGGCAAAGACTATTTCTACCCTGTTGAAACTTTTGGAGCTTCTGTTTAGTCATTTTCCAGTTGCCTTTGTGATCCAATTTGGGGTTTTCTTGGCAAAGATATTGGAGTGGTTTATTATTATTATTTTTATAACAGAGGAGAAACTGAGGCAAACAAAGTTAAGTGACTTGCCCAGGTTCTTGTGGCTAATAAATGTCTCAGGCTAGATTTGAACTCAGGAAGATGAGTTCTCCTGACTCCAGGTCTGGCACTCTGTCCACTGCACTACCCAGCTGTCTCTGGTGTTTGCAGATCAAGCAACTCTGCCCACAGAATAGCAAAGAATTTCATAGGTCACTTGCTCCAGCCTCTTCTTTTTATAGATGAGGAACCTCTGAGCTCCGTCAGATCAGCTATCATATAGTTTTTATTTTTTATAGTTTTTATTTACCAGATATTTGCATGGGTAATTTTACAGCATTGACAATTGCCAAACCTTTTGTTCTAATTTTTCCCCTCCTTCCCTCCCCCCCACCCCCGCAAGATGGCAGGTTGACCAATACATGTTAAATATGTTAAAGTATAAATTAAATACAATATATATATAATACATATCCGAACAGTTATCATATTTTTAATATTTCCCCCATTACATGTAAAACAATTCTTAACATTTGTTTTTAAAACTTTGAGTTCCAAATTGTCTCCCTTCTTCCCTCCCCATCCTCCTCATTGAGAAAGATGCACGTGAAGTTATGCAAAACATTTCCATAAAAGTCATGTTGTAAAAGAAAACATACATTCCCCTCCCAAAAAAAAACCTCAAGAAAAAGTTTAAAAAGTAAGCTATTATATTTTTCAAAGAACATCTGGATTTCAAGGAATATTCAAGGTGAAATTATACAAAGGCACTGAATGTTTGTGAACATGCACTAAGAACAAATGAAAAAGGGGCTTTTGTCCTCGTTTCCAAAAATACTCTCATCAGATGAAATAATTTTGCAGAATACTCTAAAAGTGAAATGGTATGCTGATCTTTGCAAAAATTCTGCCAACTTTATTAACAAAGTATCCATAATTTTGCAAAACAAACAAAAAAGGGGAACTAAGAGTATAATGTTTGCTTTGAACTTTTGATCAGTTATGTGAAAAAAATCAGTCAAAGTCAGCATCTAATGTACCAGGACAGATTGAACAGAATAATAGGAAACATCTGAAAACTGGACTGAGAATCAACAGATTTGGGTTCATATTCTTGATCTGCTACATCCTAGGCATGATATTGAGCAAATCACTTGGCCTTTCAAGGCCTCAGTTTTCTCATCTACAAAATGAGACAGTAAAAGTAGATCAATAGTTTTCAATGTTTCTTGTTCTATGAAGTCCTTTAAACAATAACATAAAAGATATATTGTGAATCTCCAACTATAATTACTCATAACATTATTTTAAATTTATTCATCAAGTTGCTATAACTATAATGATAACTTTTATTGAAAAAATCTCCCAATTAAAATTCACATTATGTAATTATATAAAATTTTATTCTACCTTTAATTATTAAAACTGACTATATACATTTATAAAAACATGACAAAGTAATTTTGAATATTTTATTATTTGCTTATATTTTACACTTATTATTTATTATTTACTAATATTTTATTGAATATGGGATATTCTGTAAGAATTAAAAATAATCCAAGACATCATATGCTTACTATTATTTATAAGTCATTTTAAACATCTTTATTTTATAAAATTTGTTGAATATAAACATTTTTAATGAAATAAGTTACAACTTAGAAGATGTTTTAATATAAAATAATAATTATATATAAACAACTTTTTAAAAAATCTCATTCACAGGCAGCTAGGTGGCACAGTAGATAGACCACCAGCCCTAAATTCAGGAGAACCGGAGTTCAAATCTGGTCTCAGATACTTAATAACTTCCTAGCTGTGTGATCCTGGGTAAGTCACTTAACCCCAAATGTCTTAGCAAAAAAAAAAAAAATCTCATTCATGCCTCAAACTTTGAAATCTTTCTTCCAACCTCGCCACTCAATTTGAGCAGATCTATCCAAAATTACCAATTATTTTAAATTGCTAAATATGATGGCATTTTCTCAGCCTCTCCTTGAAATCCCTACTGCATTTGACACCACTAACCACTCTCTCCTCCTGGATGATCTCTTTTAGCTGTATTCTCATGATATTCCTCTCTCCTAGCTTTGCTCCTATCTGTCTGGCCACTTTTTTATAGCATTATTTGCTGGCTTATCATTTCATCACACCCTCTAATTGTGGATAGGTGATCCCTAAGTCTCTGTCCTGGATATTTTTCTCTTTTCCCATAATATGCCCTTCCTCCTCTTCTTCTTCTCCCCCTTCTCCTCCTCCCCTTTTTCCTCCTTCCCCCTTCTCATCAGTTCCCATCAATTTAATTCTCATCATTTTAATTCTTATGCTTTTACAGATCCATGTATCTTTTTTTGAGTTTCAGTCTTGTGTCACCAACTGTTTATTAGATATTTTTAAACTAGATGTTCCAGACACCTAACTCAATATCTATCAATAGCACCCTTCATCTTTCCATCCCAAACCTCCTCTTCTTCCAAACTTCCTATTTCCTATTTATGTCAAAGACACAACTATTCTTCCAGTCTCCTAGGTTATTACCTCAATATTAACCTTGACTCAATTCTCTCGTCCCACATGTCCCATTGCTTGTCAAATCTTGCTATTTCTAGTTCGGCATCTCTTGTACTCAACACTACCTCATATCAAGATCTCATCATTGCTTGCCATTATTATAATGATCTCTTAACTTCTTTTCCTCAAGTCTCTTCCCTCTCCAATTAATTCTATGTAATTGAATTAATTACCAAAGTAATTTTCCTTAAGAGCTGATCTGATCATGTCACTCTGTTTTAACTTCTAGAAGTATATAAACTCATCTGTTTACCTTTGAAAGATCTTTGTAACTTGGTCTAAACCCATCTTTCTACATTTCCTAAACTCTACAATCCAGCCAAATTGTCATCTCTCTGCTCTTCAAAGATAGCCTGGAGCCATCTCTAGTCATCCTTATCTCTATCTGGCCACTGGACACAAATGGCTCTGGAGGGGAAAATGAGGCAGGTGACCTTGCACAGCCCTCTCTCAATTTAATCCAATTCACTTGCATGTCATGGTCCTCCTGATGTCATGGTCCTCTTGGAGAATGAAGGACAAACAACAACAATAGATAGCACTCTATTATCCCTGTGGTTTTTGCATTGATGTCCTCCTTCCCTTTCCTCCTCAATCCCATTTCCCTTTCTCTATCTTCACCTCTGCCTTCTAGAATTCCTTACTTCTTTCAAGAAACAGCACAAGAACAACCTCCTAAGAAGCCTTTCCTGATCATCTTAGTACTTGTTCTCCCTCCCTAACTGCCCTATATTTGTTTGTAACTATTCTTACTTTAGTGATTCTTTTCCCACCTGTATGTACTTGTGTCCTTTCTCATTAGCTTATGAATTCCTTTAGAATAGAAAATTTTCATTTCTTAGATTTGTATCCCCCAAATCTAAGTGGTATTAAGTGCTTGTTGATTGATTTGGTGCCCCATGATACAATGCTTCCTTGTCTGTAATATCAAAAGTAGGAAGTCAACTGAATGTGGCTGAGATCTTTCTTCTCTCTAAGATACCTGGTCCTCTTTTTTGCACATCTGAGTGACCCTATAGGACAGGACCCAGTAACAACTTTACTAATGTGAAGGTCAGTGAAGGAAGCCTGGCAGATACAGGTGCCATCTTTCCCTAGACCATTTTAGTCAATAAACATTTATTAAGTGGCTATTGTATTCCTGGCTTAAACCCTATAGATCCTAAGAAAGGCAAAAGATATGAGACCTCACATCTAGTGAGGGAAACAAAATGCGAACAACTATGTACAAACTATACAGAACAAATGGGAAATAATTAACCAAAGTAAGATACCAGAATTAAAAGGGGTTGAGGAACCCTTCTTGTGGAAGGTGGGATTTTAGCTGGGAGCTGATGAAAACCAGAAGGCAGGGATGAGGATGGGGACCATTCTAGGCACAGAGGACAATGAAAGTGCTCTTCTCTTGCTTTCTCTCTACAATTACTTAAAGACCAACTCTCTTATGGCCCAGGTCCTGCCCATTCTAGCCTCTTATGAAGTTATGGTTTAAATTATTTATGTCTTCCTCCCATACAATCCCCATTTTACTCCTCATGTTCTTGCTTATCTCAAGTTGTGTTATTGGCCTTGTCTTATAAATTAAAATACATTCACAATAAAAACCAATGCTGTTACAATTCATCCCTGCCCCAATTCTTCTGCGAAGATCCTTCAGTTCATTGGATCAGAAAAGGGTCTCATTTGACTCTCTTTTAGAACCTCTTCTAAATTCTCTTAGCTCCTTTGTCACAGTATAGTCTAAACAGTAACCTAGAAAATTAGTCTTTTTTTTTAGCAAATTTATAAGAGCCAACTAAGATTCTGAATATGGGAAAGACTGGTATGCTCATTAAGGCTATCTGGGTCAGCTGCTATCTTCCTCTACCACAGAACTGCCTTGTTTTCTTAATTATAGTCAGCATTACATCCATTTAAATACCTATTCTGGAAGGAGAAAAGATTTCAAACCAATAGGGAACCAACTAATGTCATATTGGGATGGTTTTGGTCCATTTATTTGTCTTATAGTCATTGAGGCTACATAATATGTAAATGATTCTCTATTAAATATTCTCTGCTTTAAGTCTTCTTCCTAATCAATCTTTGAAAGACAGACCTGTAACTGAGATGAGACACCTGGAGCTTTGCCCCAAAGCACCAAAGTTAGATGGTGCCAAACCTAGAGGATATCTTTCAGCAACATGGAGACAACAGATCTTGACATCAAGTCAGCAACTCTTTAAAGTAGGCTTCTGCCAAATAACAGGATAAGATGATTTCCATAATATATATATATATATATATATATATATATATATTTATATATGTAGTGTGTGTGTGTGTGTGTGTGTGTGTGTGTGTGTGTGTGTGTGAAGACAGGAGTATTTTTGCCCCTCCTTTTTTTTTTTTTTTGATCCTTAGAATTTAGCAGTACTTGAAACAAAGAATTTAATAATACTTGTTGACTACTTTTTCACTGAATTATTCCCTATCAGTCAGATCAGAAAAATGGGTTCCTGTTATTTCTGTCCTCCCATCAAGGTTCTCCCTTCAGATGTTACAATTTGTTTTTATTGCCTTCCTTTCTCTTGAATGTCCTACCTCATCTCACCCTGGGCTTTGAGTCTTCCTGTCTTATATTTAACTGAAGTCTCATTTCAGTTAAGGTTCCCTGAATTTCAGGTTTCAAGATGTGGCTAGGTAAGAAAGCAAGAGAAGGGCATTTTCATTGTCATCCTGTGGCTAATTGGTTCTTTAATTTCTTGTTCAAATTTTAAAAATAATTCTACCAGAATCAACTGTTTCCAGCTCCAATTGCGTTAGTTCAGATGGTAGAATGTATTTATGCTAATCATGAAAGAGCATAATCTCCTTAAAATGGGGCTATCCCCAAATGGCCAGGAATGCTTCCTATAATTGTTGATTAGCAAATGGTTGCTCTATTGCATCAGAAGAGCTGTCCAATGCAGGGAACCTTTTTGATGCCAGTCTCTCTCCAATTGATGGTCATCCTTGGAAGTTTTGTTCAGAAACCTTTTGTCTGCTCTTAAAGCCTTCTCACAGTGACTTAGAAAGGCCAGTGTCTATTCTGTTGATGCCATTATTAAAATCACCTGGATGTGATATTCTTTTTAACTATTAACCACTCTGCAGTTCCTATAGCTGTTGACCCAGCCTACATATCAATCCTAGCAGACCCTCTGTCTAGCGTTACAGTGAATTTATCTCTTTTTTAAAATTACAATTGAATTATAATTGGCTTCTATTGTAATCCTATTTAGTTTATTTTATGCATTTAAAAAACCTTCCCGAGAAGTGGTCATGTGTGTTTTAATTAGCCTGCTAAAGAAATCTATGACAATAAAAGGTGAAGAATCTCTGGCAAAGTCCACTGTATAGGGCTTTCATCAAGCATACACCAGTACAAAACCTTCTCCCACTTTCCCCTCCCTCTCTCCCACAATGGGACGTATAATAACCAGATTTTTCAATACTTCATAGCATTACTGTCGTAAAGCACATTCATCTGACTTTCTTATTTTTTCTTCTCAACATAAATCAATTCCTCAGATACAATATGATGAGCCAACTGAAAGTCAGAATCCCAGTTTTTCCCTGTTTTGATGATTTGCTATCTCTCAGCAGTGGGAAAGAGGTGGTTGCCCTAGAAGCATAGTTATTGCTTGTAGACTTCATGTACTGTCTATATTTCCTGATTATGATAGCAGTTATTAAACACTGGTTTACTCCCCCTGAAAGATCAGGTACAGAGCAAAAGGAAGTTTACATCAAGAAAAATAATTTACTGGTGTCTACCACAGCCAAAATGGAGCAGTGAGAGAATATCTGGATAATTTAAATCAGAACCTTTTCTTTTGAGTTATCTGGATATTTCAAGGGAGAAAGTGATATATTTGGCCTGAATTATTTAGATATTTGCTTCAGTTCTCCCTTTTAACATATGTATAGGAGTGGTCTCAGATTAGAGAAAGCATTTCTTTTTTCATGATTTAACCTGAGATCACTTAAATGATTAAAAAAAAAAAAAGTATTCCAGACAGTGGAACCAGAGATAAAAGATAGCCTGAGCTTTCTCATCTAGACAGACTGACTGGAGCTTCTCTCTATGTTTAGAGATAAACTCTGGGTTTTTTTTAAAAGGTATTATTCACCTCTTCCTTTCTCTTTATCTAATATAATAAGTGATGAGACTCCACTCATTTTATAACAATTCTCCCAGTATTCCTGTAATATTCACTGGGGAAACTTGTAAGATTTTAAAACTGG
Organism: Sminthopsis crassicaudata; assembly: GCF_048593235.1. Classification (NCBI taxonomy): domain Eukaryota; kingdom Metazoa; phylum Chordata; class Mammalia; order Dasyuromorphia; family Dasyuridae; genus Sminthopsis; species Sminthopsis crassicaudata. The sequence goes on along the minus strand of NC_133620.1, from coordinate 57,788,920 downwards.
GCTCTCACTCAAAAATAACGTTCTTTAATAGCTGAGGGAATCACTAAAGGTCAAATGTTAAGCCAACACCCATAAAGCAAGGAAATTCTATCTTGAAATGAGAGTTGGAAATTTCCTTCCGCTATCCATTGTCCAACACACACACACACACACACACACACACACACGCACAAACACACACACACACACACATAAAGTATACTCAAAATTTTGAGAGCTAAACAGTACCTTTAAAGTGATTCATTCCTTATTTTTACAGATGAGGAAATGTAGACATAGAGTCTTGTATAAAATCACAGTTCTACTCAGGGGACCAAATCCTGCAAGGACAGTATTTATAGTTATTTGGGAGTACTAATACTTCATGGAAGTCTATAGATCTGAGAGTTTCAGGGATAAAGTTTTGTTGGTGTTGAAAAAGGGGAGGAAAAGAGACAAGGCATAGAAATAATCAAGAAAAGATGCAGCTCTTTTTATAGCTGTCTGAAATTGTTAATTACCTTTCCAAAGCTGTCAAAATGTTCTTTTGATGCTCATGATATCATATGGAATGATAATAACCCCTCAGTGGATTTGTGAGAGAGTCATATTGGCTTCATTGAGGAAAGAATGAGAGAGCAAATAGAAAAGGGGGCAAAAGAGAGATCAGGACAAGGAGAACGAGGAAAGAAAGGGAAGACTGAAAAGGGTAATGAAATTGTAGAAGATCTAAGTTAATAAAAAGGACACTTATTTATCCATAGCAGAAGAATATTCAACAAGAATATTCAGTGAGGAAATCACATTGATTCAACTAAGCACAGTTTACCAGTGCTGGTCATGATGTTGGTCCCTGCCCAAAGTCTCAGGACTATATCTTCTCAGGGCCTTTCGTATGAAGGTAATTGAAAACCACATAAATAACCCAAGCATCATTTTCATGATCTAATCAAATTTCAAGACCATTTTCAAAACTTTTTAAGGAAAAGAATTATACTTATCTGCATAGTCTAGGTTGTCAGGAAAAGCTATCTCAGACTATGTAGTAAGACTTTAGGAAATTTTGTCCTCATTATACTGTCTAAATGCACCCCCCCAACTTCTCTATTGCTATAGAGGGTGTCACCACGTTATCACACAAGTTCAAAGATTCAACCAGCCTCAACCCAACTAATATAATTATGGGCTCAACTGGATGAATCATCTAGGACAACATGTACATTGGGTATGAGTAAGACCTGAAATCATTTTGAGAGGATTATTCTTGTAACTAGCTTAGAAGATTGTCGCACTTCTTGTTGTATAAATTACAAACTCACATTAAACAAACAGTTTAATGGAAGAACAGTTGCACTTAGAGGATTCCATTTGGAAAGTTGGAATCAAATCATTAAGAGGTAATTGCCCTTGTAATGAAAGAAAAATATTATACAAAAACACAGACAGAGAGACAGACAAAGACAGGAGACAGAGAGGGAGAGAGAGAGACATAGAGACACAGACAGAAACAGAGAGGAAGTGAGTGACAGAAACAGATACATACACATACACAGAGACAGACAGAAAAATAGAGAGACAGATGTGTGTGTATTTATCAGAGTATGCGCTGGACATTTGAGGAGAATGTTGTTGTGCTCTTCCTATACCACATTAGCAAAGATATTTTTGCTAAAAAGCTGTTTGGCAGATTGTTAGTTGGAGGCACACTGGTAGGACTCACAGTACTAGAAATCCAACCCTTCAATATTGCCCTTAAAACACTGATAGTATTAGTCAGCTGCTCCTTAGCCAGCCTACCATTGAAAGTGGAAGATCGGGAAATATTCATGGAGGAGGTATCATACTTGGCTTTCCCTCTCTATCACTGTTCTCTTCCCCACTATTCAGCCAATTGCCAGCTCCTATTATTTTTGTCTTCACATCTTTCACATTCATTCTCTTATCTCCTTCCACATGCCTATCATCCTAATTCAGTCACCTATGATCTCTAATCTATAATAACTTCCTAATAGAAATGTCTATCTCCATTGTTTTCCTTCCCTTATTCTTAGTCCACTAATTGCCAAAATAAACCTCCCAATATACAGGTCTGATAAGACCAATACTCTGCTCAAAAAGCTTTAGTGGTTTTTCATTCCTTCCAAGATAAAATATATATTTAGCGTAGCATTCAAAGATGCAATTTATCTCTTTTGCTTTATTTCATATTACTCCACCTCATATAAGTTATGTTTCAACTAAACTGTAAGGTTTGGTCCCTCCATTAATTATTTAATTTCTACCTTCATTCATTTGTGCCACCCTGAAATTCATTCTTTCATCTGCCTCTCAAGGATCAATCTTTCCTACAAATTCTTCTCTTATTCCCTGGTTGATAATATTCTTTCCTTCTTCAAATGACTTGCTATTATATATATCTATATATGTGTTGAATATGAACTTCTTTGAGCATTGATACCTTAAGTTTTTTTTAATGAACTAAATGCAAAGTAAGAAAAAACAGAATAGAAAAAGAAAGACAGAACAGAGAAAGAAAAACAAAACAAAAAAACCCCCTAAAATTAAAAAAACCCAAAAAAATTGTCATGTGCCCAGGAGACGATCAGGGAGGATTCAAAATCTATAACAATAAATTTCTATTTTAAGAAAGCAAATATAATAATAGAAGCAATTATATTCATGAGTGTCCATCTTTGCTTCATTGTAGGTTATTATTTTGTTCTCTGCTGTGTACTTTTTACTTTCTTCTCCTTCTTCTCCTCCTCCTCCTCCTCCTCCTCCTCCTCCTCCTCCTCTTCCTTCTTCTTCTTCTTCTTCTTCTTCTTCTTCTTCTTCTTCTTCTTCTTCTTCTTCTTCTTCTTCTTCTTCTTCTTCTTCTTCTTCTTCTTCTTCTTCTTCTTCTTCTTCTTCTTCTTCTTCTTCTTCTTCTTCTTCTTCTTTCTTTTTTTGAGAATGGGGCCTTTTTTGTTTTTGTTTGTAGGTCCCTAGCACCTAGCACCTTGTACATAGAAGGTATCCCCAAAAAGATTTGTTGAATGAAATTGAATTAATCTTTACAGTGAGATCAGAAGTTCTGATTTCTAGAGATTCATTTATTTTGAAAACCTTAATATATGTGTTAGATATAAGGAAGAGTTTTTCTTATCTATTAGGACTTGCTTAGCCTAGCTATCTCAATATAGTTTTCTTTTGGGATAGGGGATATGATCTTTGTATGTGGGGTGATTTAAGGCATCTTACCATATAGCTTATGCATTTCCTGTTCTCTCCCACTTTATTGTCTCCTTTACAACAGGAGGAATGGGAGAGTTGGTAATAATCAGATTTTGGTAGGAACAATCTGAGAATTGATCTAAGATGACCCCCAAGGGGCATCTCAGTGAAATCAGTTTATTCATTCATAATTCAGGAAATCTTAGATGACTCAGATGAGAGGAATCCTTTCCCTTAATTAGAATAGATTTTCCCCCATCACTTTTTCTGGTGGTTTGGATATTACTTTAAAATCTTATACACAGACAAGAGCCCCATAAAATTGAAAACCAAAGCACGTTTTTCCTATCTCATGTTCAGTTTAAAAGAGAGGAATTATATTTGCCTATCTATTCTCCTTGAAATCACTGAATGTCAAAGTCTTTAAGCCCATCTATTCTAATGCCTTTATTTTTATGAAAATGCATGAAAGGCTTAGAAAAGGTGAATGACCCACTCAATATCACACAAATCACACTTGGCTCCAAAGTGAAGTCCTTTCTCCTCTCTAGCCAATCTTTCCTTCAACACCCATAATTTTTGTCAAGAGAGTCAACAAAATTCAGTAGAAAGTGCATGAGTGTGTAGGAATCTGGTCCTGTTGTGCTAATAACTAAGCAAGTCACAGTCTTGGGGGCTTCTATTTATTCATCCAAATATAAATAAGAGACTTTGATCAAATAATATCTAAAAGTCCTTTTCAACTTTTTGATGGCATAGGTAGAAATGGCATCAATTTGGACTAACAGCAAAGGGAAATTAAATTTACATTTATTACTTTAAGACACTGTATACCCTAATAGGCATGGTAGGCAGCTGCCTCAGGGTGCTACACCAACAGTTCCTTATCAGGGCAAGAATGAGTCAAGTCAGGTCAACAAATATTTATTAATCATCTATCATGTATAAGGTACTATGTAAGTGCCGGGAATAGCCCAAAGAAGGAACAAAAGAAGCCCATTCTCTTAAATAGCTCGGTATAATGAGAGAGACAAAAATGGAAACAGCTACATAAAAACAAGAAATATATTGGATAAATTGGCATTAATCTCAGAACACTGAAGGAGAGTGGGAAAAGCTTTTTTATGTAAAGGGGGATTTTAGCAGAAACTTAAAGGAAGCCAGGGTAGACAGGACATAGAAAGGTAGATATTGAGGACAGCCAGTGAAAATGTACAGAGTCGGGAGATAGAGAGAGTGAGTGTCTTATATGAGAAATAGCAAGAAAGCTGTTATCACCAGATTGACAACTATGTGGAAGGGAGTAGGATTTAAGATTAGAAAGATGGTAGGATTCCAGATTGACAGAGAACTTTAAGTTTGTTCTTGATGATATTAAGAAGCCACCAAAGTGTATTGGATAAGGGGTTGACACAGATAGACCTGTTCTTTGGAAAGATCAATTTGGCAGTTGAATAGGGAAAAGACATTTAGGAAGAGCAAGCTATCATTCTCTCTTCCTCACCTCTTCAGTTAGTTTTTAGGTTTGGTTTTTCCTTTTGTGGCATCTGCAATGATTTAGATATGGGGTGCTAAGGTCCTACACAAGAGTAATGACATTGTTAGAGGACAAAAGGTGGACAAAAGGTGAGAGATGTTAAAAAGATAAAATCAATAGGATATGGATGGGTGAGGAGATGAGAGAGAGTGTGGAGTTGAAAACTACATCTAGATTTCTAGCCTGGGTGGCTGGGAGCATGAAAGAGAGGAGGGCTGGAAGTATGGAGAGGAGATAAGTTCAGTTTTGGACATAAACTCAGTGGTATCTACAGGATGTCTGTTTGAGATGTCCAATAGATAGATGGAGATGTGGGGCAGGAGATCAGGAAAGAATCTGTAAAATCTGTGATAGCTGATAAAATCACCAAGTGAAATAGTATAGAGGGAGAAGAGAAGAGGATCCAGAACAGAATCTTGGGGAAAAAAGACATCTGTAATTAGTTGACAGACATGAATTTAGTTCTAGTAAAGGAGACTAAAGAACAGGTGGAAGGAGATCAGGAGAAAGTAGTGTCCCAAAACCCTTGAGAGAAAAGGGAATTGTATGGGAAAAAATGATCAATGGTATTAAAGACTATAAAGAGAACAGGGATGGGGAACAAAAAAAAAGGGAACAAAGTTTTTTGGCTCAGATTCTCTAGTGGAAAATAGAAGATCAATATTCAAATGGAGGAAGGATTGGGCAATCTTTCCGGCTTTTTGAGGGCACTTTAATGCTTTCAACTCAGCTCTACTTTCAGGTTTATATGGACTAGGCTAACAAAGCATGTGGCCTCTTAGTTGTTCAGTCACGTTCAATTCTTTGTGACTCCATGGACCATGTACCAGGTCCTTCTCGTCTACAATCTAGAAGTCTATTCAAGTTCATGTTCATTGTTTCCATAACACTATGTATGTATCTCATCTTCTGCTGTATTTAGGGACTTTGATTGAAACAACATCTGAAAGGAAAAATAATCAACATTGCATATTTAATCTTCTCCTTCCTTTCCCAGACCCCAAAGGACTAATAATGGCTATATGAGCTAAAAACGCATGGGAATAATATTGAGAGAAGAAATACTGAGAGGATTGTTCCATCCCAAGAGATGGGAGCAGCCAGAGCAATGGTAGGAATTTTTGAAAAAGCATATTGCAGAAGTCAACACATGCTTAGCGTGAATAATATTACTGGTACTAGGGAAGGTTTCAGGAAATAGATATAGGACACTAATAGAAAAATCTCAAGGGAATCAGAGAATGGAGGAAAAGAATTCAATCTGAACTTTATGGTAGAATATAGGTAAACAAAGAAGAGAATAATGAACACATGGGTGAAGTCTTAAAGGGGAAAACTTTCAGAGGAGTGAGAAAAGAATACTAATAAACTTAACTTTTATATAGTACTTTTTATTTTGAAAAGTGCTTCTTCTTTTATTTATTTTTATTTTCTTTTATTTTTTTTAATACATTAGCCCATTTTATAATGATCCTCCTGACAATCTATGAACACATTACTACAGGTATTAAAGTGACTTTGACT